>NC_051221.1:34845021-35125021 GCF_015220715.1 Pygocentrus nattereri | reverse complement strand
TTTTTTTTAAAGTTTAATACTGAAACAAATAAACATCAAACATTAAAATGGAAAAGACCATAAACTGTGAGCATTGCTTGTTTATGTACAAATGGTAATGGTACACAATGCTATTAAAATCAGACCCGTTGTACTGCAAGTTTAATGAAACTGCACATTGTTTTTATTGCACTGCCTCTCATTTGTGAGAGAAATGCATAATTTCCCACCAGTGGGAGCAGTTTAAAGATGGGAGCCAATTCCTTCTGTTATAAAACTGCAGATGATTTGTTGTGCAAATCTTTAGACTCTGGTAGGATGTTTATGGACTAATATTTTGGTGTATAGGAGTGTTTACTGAGTAGCATATCTCATTAGCTGAGCTTGTGTTTAATCCGGTGATTTGTAATACTTGATTTTGCTGACATAAATGTCAACATGGTCATGCAAATCGCAAACATGTGGAAACAGAAAGGCCCTAATGCAGATTTTATGAGTAAACGGCTTAGGGGTAGAAACTAATCTTTCAGTGGCTGGTTCTAAGCCGGGTGCGCCAGTACTGTTTTCCAGATTGCAGCAACGTGAAGAGGTCTTGACTGGGCTGTGTAAGGTCACCGATGATACTATGAACCATTTCTCATTAATGTCAGGTGTGGAACTGTAACCCAATGATTCACTGGGGCAATTTCACCTCCATCTAGAGGGCTTTAAGCTCTCATATGTTGCGGTTGCTCTACCAGACTATGACACTGCTGGTGAGGATGCTTTCCACTGCTGGTTTGTAAAAGTGGTGGTAGTTTCTGGAAAACATGCCAGATTTTTTTTTGTCTTCTACGTAGCGGTTGCATTGGGAAGACGTATTCATGGACCAGCTCCTCTGAGTCTTCAGAAACATGATCATCTCATATTAGAGAACCCTAAATGGTGTAAACCGAAGTTAAAAATTAGGCTTCCAGGTGGCACAACTGTCTACATTGGCTCTATCAGTGGGAGTCCTGTGGAGATGCTACAGCCAAGAGAGCAAAATTGGCTCTATGGGTGGAAAGGATGGTCCACCCTTTCCCGTTATCAGTCATTGTGATGCTAGCTAATGCAGGCATCTGTGAGATAACAGAATTGGCAGTTAGCGCTCTCTTTGAAGTATGTTGAACTGTCCAATGACGTTGCATTGGCGGCAGTTTGAAAAGTTGCAGTGGCGCTTCACATGTCTTAGAAGATGCAGGTGCAGGCATATACCCTCCCAGCTTGGTAGGATCATGTGATAAGGGGAGACCTAGCTAATGGGTGAAATTGGCAGTGTTTAAATAGGGTAAAAATAAAAACAAACAAACAAAAACCAATAAAAACATCAATATTGTAAGTAGATCACAATGCTTAAGACTGATTAAAACAATCTTAAGCGACAATATAATTTCCTCTGCAATGCCAATTCCACTGAAGTTGGGACGTTGTGTAAAACATAAATAAAAACAGAATACGATCATTTACAAATCCTTTTCAACCTATATTCAATTGATTACACTAGAAAGACAAAATATTTAATGTTCAAACAGATAAACTTTGTTTTTTTTGCAAATATTCACTCATTTTGAATTTGTTGCCTGCAACACGTTCCAAAGAAGTTGGGACAGGGGCAACAAAACACTGGGAAAGTTGAGGAATGCTCAAAAAACACCTGGTTTGGAACATTCCACAGGTGAACAGGTTCATTGGAAACAGGTGAGTGTCATGAGTGGGTATAAAGGGAGCATCCCTGAAAGGCTCAGTCGTTCACAAGCAAGGACGGGGCGAGGTTCACCACTTTGTGAACAGCTACATGAGCAAATACTCCAACAGTTTAAGAATAACGTTTCTCAACGTGCAATTGCAAGGAATTTAGGGATTTCATCATCTACAGTCCATAATATGATCAAAAGATTCAGAGAATCTGGAGAAATCTCTGCAAGTAGCATTGAGGCAGGAACATTGAATGCCCGTGACCTTCGATCCCTCAGGCGTCACTGCATTAAAAACTGACATCATTCTATAACAGATTTTACCACATGGGCTCAGGAACACTCTGAAAACCACTGTCAGTGAACACAGTTCGTCGCTCCATCTACAAGTGCAAGTTAAAACCCTGCCATGCAAAGTGAAAGCCATATATCAACAACACCCAGAAACACCGCCGGCTTCTCTGGGCCCGAGCTCATCTGAGATGGACTGACACAAAGTGGAAAAGTGTCCTGTGGTCTGACGAGTCCACATTTCAGATTGTTTTTGGAAATCATGGACGTCATGTCCTCCGGGCCAAAGAGGAAAAGGACTGTCTGGATTGTTATCAGTGCAAAGTTCAAAAGCCAGCATCTCTGATGGTATGAGGGTGTGTTAGTGCCCATGGCACGGGTAACTTGCACATCTGTGAAGGCCCCATTAATGCCGGAAGGTACATACAAGTTTTGGAGCAACATATGCTGCCATCCAAGCAGCGTCTTTTTCAGGGACATCTCTGCTTGTTTCAGCAAGACAATGCCAACACACATTCTACATGTGTTACAACAGCATGGCTTCATATAAAAGAGTGCGGGTACTAGACTGGCCTGCCTGCAGTCCAGACCTGTCTCCCATTGAAAATGTGTGGCGCATTATGAAGTGCAAAATACGACAACGGAGACCCCGGACTGTTGAACAACTGAAGTTGTACATCAAGCAAGAATGGGAAAGAATTTCACCTACAAAGCTTCAACAATTAGTGTCCTCAGTTCCCAAACGCTTATTGCGTGTTGTTAAAAGGAAAAGTGATGTAACACAGTGGTAAACACGCCCCTGTCCCAACTTCTTTGGAACGTGTTGCAGGCAACAAATTCAAAATGAGTGAATATTTGCAAAAAACAATAAAGTTTATCAGTTTGAACATTAAATATCTTGTCTTTGTAGTGTTTTCAATTGAATATAGGTTGAAAAGGATTTGCAAATCATCGTATTCTGTTTTTATTTATGTTGTACACAACGTCCCAACTTCATTGGAATTGGGGTTGTAAGTGATTCAACGAAAACTGAATTTGCAAATCAGAAAATTTGGCAGTAAATGCAACATTAATGAAACACTGGATCAGGAAACTCTGTCGGTGCTATGTGTGGACACAAGGTTCAGTCCAGAGTTTACATTTTGAATTGGGGAAAAAAAAGGTTAATAAAGCCAACAACATCCTTCTTTGGAGGTTTGTCATTGCTAAAGGGTGTTATAAGCCCTATTTATGAGGATTGGTAGACAATTTGGTGAGCAGGACTGTTGGACTGATGTAATGAAGCTGTTTTTCCATGCAGTAGCCCAATTTGATTTATGATGTAATTCCTCTTTACAAAAGGAAAATGATGGTGTATAAGGATAGGTTCATATAATAACTGGTTCCTATATCAGTTCTGCTGAAAATGTATCTAATAAAGTAGAACTCTGTGTATCGATTAAGTTTAACGCTGTGATTACATGAAGGTGAAAAATACTTATCATACCTGGGGCCTAGCAGGAAGCCAGCCAGCACAAACTCAAGGCTAGGGCCCAGAGGGGAGCACATAGAGAACAACCTTTTTTGTAGATTTAGGAGCCCAGATGATTAAATAAAGAAGGAGGTACCATCATCAGGGCTGTTCTATCAGTCACACGTGCATTGGTGCCCTACTGTCCTGTCTCCACCTTGTCCAAGTCTAAAACTACAGGCAAGTCAGGCAAGTCTAGTCAGCTGGTTTGTGTATGTCCCCTCTCTGTCTTTGTTAGTGCTTTTATCTTGTTATTTCTTTTATTTCCTGTTGGATTAAGAAAAGGATGATAGGAAATTAAATGACATGACATTTAGAATCCTCATTGTCTTTGAAATGAGCCTATTAAAGAGAGACTTGAGGGAGATGGAGGGATTAAAAAGTTTGCACAAGAGTTGTGTGCCCTTAATATGAACTCCTTCTATAAAGTCAGCCAGCTCAATTTACACCAACAGCCAAATATAAATAAATAAATAACTAAAGAGAGGGCATAGAAGCAGAGTGTCTCTTCCAGGGTTTTAATTGCAGTTATTAAAAATGTAATGACTTACATGATAGATAATAAAAAAAAAAATACTGGAGGCTTAAGCACTGCTTGTTGTCAATAAGCAGCAATAAGTGTCTACTTTTCCAATGTTTTCATTCTCCTTCACTAACTTCACACCATTTCAGCCATATTACGCAGGTGACGGTGGATGTAATAAATGGTGAGAACACCTTAGCATGGAAATAAAGCAACACGGTATCCTGCGGTCTCTGTCTACTTAACTCTCATTGATCTCAGTGATGAGACCTGGAGTCAAATATGTGATATAAAAAATTGACAGAACTCATGGCACAATGTACTCGGCCTATTGTGCATTCTGCTGGTGTGTTATGTATGAGCACATTGTTTTGTACAATATTATAACAAGATTAGCAGTGTCTATACACCACATCTCTGTTTAGACATGTTTGATAAACAAAAATATGTTTGTCAACACCAATTAGGGAACGTAGACAGTGCCAGACACTAACAACATGAAACTAAAACCATGTCATGATAAAAGTGAATTATGTTTTGTCACATCTACAGTGCATTTTTCATGAATCTATACATTAAGAGAAAGTAGTCTGAGGTTATATGTACTGTTCTTATTGTTTATTGGTGATCCTTGCCATCATATTATGTATAGCCTATGAATCGTGCCAACTCACTGAGGGCCTGCCAGATCATGTCATGGATGTTCTTGTTTTTATGGATGTATGTATGTATTTATTTATTTATTTGCTTGTTTGTTTGTAGAACATGTATTTTTCTCTAGTATCCCCAGTTCTATTTCATAAAAAATAACCACACTGTTGACCATACATTTAATCAAATAATATGAAACCTGTATTACTTTCTTTGTTAGTATTAACAGCGATAAACTTTTCTGTCATGCAGTGCCGTTTTGTTAACCTAGGCGAAACTTACTGAACATCATCAAAGTCAAAATTATTTGATGACCAGCAAAATGTTTTTTAATGACTTGGTGTATTAATACAGAAATTAGTTTGAAGATGTTTCTGTTCATAAGTATGTAGATCAAATTTGTATCAGACGGTAGAAATGGAGTCTCTTTTATTAGCATTTGGCAGATCTCAAATACAGATGTCTGAGGCTTTGATGCGCCCCTTTCAACATGTTTTTCTCAATCTCACAGCAGTGAAATGCTCCGTTAACCATCCTAGTATAAACAGTATATCAATTCGACCATGATAAAACTTCTCTGAGATGGTTAATTTATAGGAGATGGGAAAAGATGCTCTGAGTTTTTTTTTATCTAAAATCTTTTTATCTAAAGAGTTTTATTTTTAATTTTTTTTTATCTAAAGACATTTTTTCTATTGAATATTCACAAATGAGGATTAGCCCAAATAGGAAGTTGCCAAGTTATTTTTCCTACTGATACAATCTCCTGGAGACAGCTCTAACTATCATAATGGCTGCAATTAACAATTCCTTTGTCTTTTTGTTATTTTCATCATCATCAATCATCAATCATCATCATCATCATCAATCATCCTCCATCATCATCAATCATCATCAATCATCCTCCATCATCATCAATCAATCATCCTCCATCCTCCATCATCCTCCATCCTCCATCATCCTCCATCATCCTCCATCATCCTCCATCCTCCATCATCCTCCATCCTCCATCCTCCATCATCCTCCATCATCCTCCATCCTCCATCATCCTCCATCCTCCATCCTCCATCATCCTCCATCCTCCATCATCCTCCATCCTCCATCCTCCATCATCCTCCATCCTCCATCATCCACTTATTTCAGATAGGGCCATGGTAGCAGTTGGGAGAGCAGAGAAGCACCGGGGTTCTTGTCATTTTATGCTACTATATTGGCTTTACTGCAGTTCTGCTTGCACACACTAAATGTGTCATGTGTGTACATTGTGTCTACATTTACTCATAATCATACTCATTTGTAGAGTCAAGTTTATATATTTTCTCTGTTGAGGGTGAAAATAGGAGAAAAAACATTGGATGCTAGCTTAAATAGTGCTAATAACTTTACCATTAACTGTCTAACTAGCTTAAATAATGCTAATAACTTTACCATTAACTGTCTAACTAGCTTAAATAATGCTAATAACTTTACCATTAACTGTCTAACTAGCTTAAATAGTGCTAATAACTTTACCATTAACTGTCTAACTAGCTTAAATAATGCTAATAACTTTACCATTAACTGTCTAACTAGCTTAAATAATGCTAATAACTTTACCATTAACTGCCTAACTAGCTTAAATAATGCTAATAACTTAACCATTAACTGCCGAAGTAGCTTAAATAATGCTAATAATTTTACCATTAACTGCCTAACTAGCTTAAATAGTGCTAATAACTTTACCATTAACTGCCTAACTATCTTAAATAATGCTAATAATTTTACCATTAACTGCCTAACTGGCTTATTTTAGCACACTCTTTACAAAGTAATTCTAAAAACAGCAACCAATACATCAACAGGCCATTTGAGTTTACGCTCTGGTGCACATCTGATGATGTAGTACTGCTCACTGACTTCATCAGGAAGAGTAAACACTAAATGAGTGTTGGCTTTGGCTGCAATGGTACCAGAGGATGCAGAGGAGATCACCCTCACCTAAAATTAGATCCAATTACTTGAAATCATAAAGCTGGAATTTTTGGTACCAAACCAGTGACCAGTGGTGAAAGAACACTTCCAGTTTTCTGGTCAGTGTCCTAAATATATGAAGATTCTGTTTCAAGTCATTTTGAACTTAAAGAGCAGCTTCTGTTTTTAAATGATGTAAGAAATAAACAATGGAGTTCCATGAATTGATAAAACACAAATGATGTCATGTATGTTTTCCCCAGCGAGTTACCAAAACCTGGTTAATTAAAAGACACATAAAAGTTTTTATGATGAGCTTATCAATCCAGTAAACATGCATTTTTAGCTAGGATTGTACGGTGTCATTTTTTTTAGTTATGTAATGTTCCAATTTTTCATTTGCATGAAAATACAAACCATTTTCTATTTCTGCCTGCAGTGTAACTGTGCCTTTTAAAGATCTGTGCCTTTTAATATGGATGTGCAGATTTTCTGACAGTCTCTCCACACCAGCGTTTTGATTGCTATTCTGAGACGTCGCATTTGTTTGCTGTGTGAAAAGGTCGTTGCTAAGTGATGGTGTTTACTTCCTGCACTTGCTCTGCAGAGGTGTGAGGTGTTAATGAGCTCTCTGTGGTCATATGACACAAGCCCCAGTGTTCGTTTAGTGCAGTACCACACAAAGCTGCTGAAGAGTAGTCCCTCAGAGCCGCACACACAGACCGCTGAGTTTTCATTATAAGCCACCTTATTCATGAAGTCATGAAGTTGGGCGATATTAGCTTCACAAATCACAAGGCAGGGAGGAAAGATAAATACATAAAACACTCCATATGCTGTTTATAATATGTGAAATTGAAAGTCAGTCACTGTTGGGTGCTATACTAGTTCTGTTTCATCCTCCTGTTCTAAAAATGGCCTTTTATCCCACCGTTTTATACCTTCTAGCTTCATACCTTGGTTACATGAATATATTGACATTGGTTTGGTTTTCCAATAAAATAAAGATAAATATTATTTCCATTTGAAATTAAGTCATATTTTAAGCATAACTAAGAGAGACTAGCTACTTATTCCACTGAGACCAGCACATTTACGGCATTTGGCTGACGCTCTTATCCAGAGCAACTTACAATTTGATCATTTTACACAGGTAGGCCGTGTAAACACAAAGGCAGTGTTAGGAGTCTTGCCCAAGGACTCTTATTGGTATGGGTGTTTGCCCAGGTGGGGATTGAACCCCAGCCTACAGTGTTGAAGGCAGAGGTGTTAACCACTACACTATCCCAACCAACACATGCCTAACCCTTAGATAAACATTAAATGTGAGGTCACTTAAAACTGTAAAATAAATGATTGTCAATATATTCCAAAACAATTACAGATATGGTGCTGTGCACCATGTTTTCCTATAACAACCCCCAATAATTGATGTGTAATTACTGAGTCAGGAGAAAATAAGCTAAATACAGTGTGCATGCACTGCTGCGTCACCCTGTAAGACCTGAAACTTTACCAAATCGTTTTTAGCGAATGTTCAAGTAGTGATAATTTTAGTTAACACAGCTCTGAGCAGTTAACAATGCATAATATTCATATTTTTCATTAAAACAACAAAAAAATGACTTAAATGTGTTTTTGGTGGTGACTTCTTAATGTTACACACTGATTTTTGAAATATTTTCTTCAGAACAATAAAAATCAAACTGCACAGCATCACATGTTGAAATTTAGGGGCAGCCACCTTCCAACTGAAAGTATCCTATAAATGATTATTGTCTGTATATTTAGCTTGTTACTATGTCAGTTAATGCATTTAAATAGATCAGAACTTAGTCCTTGTAAATATAGGTCTGAATATTAATTTTTTTTAATAGGTTTTTTACGTATGATCACAGTTTGTTTAACTAATTTGATCGGATGGGCCATGTAAGTTAGAAGCATGACTAGCTGTTTGTCTTAGAGGATCTTAATTTCTCTGGATAAATTGTTTTCACAAACAAATATAGGATAACTGTTCCAAGTACTCATAACAGGAGCCCTGAATAGCACAACGCATACTGCAAATGTGAAAACATGAAAGTGAAGCTGACAGAATAATGATTCTAATAATCTGTTTGTTTGAGTAGATAATTAATAGCTTCAACTGTGGACTCACCATCACAATCACCATCCCAAGCTCATTCATCAGTTTACATCAGTACAACACCTGGTGGTGCGTTTTTTTGTTTGTTTTGTTTGTTTTTGTTTGTTTTGTTTTTCATAAAACAAGAATTTGTTTACAGCTGTAACTCGGATTGAAAAATAAAATATCTCCTACTCATAAACACAATTGGTTTTGATTGAAAGGTCAAAGTCCTCTGACAAAAATATTCACAGCTTCAATGATCTGTGAATGAGACATCATTAATATCGAATTATACTGAATTACATTGAGCACTTTTTATTGATGGAGATAAACATGACTTCTAAGAGTTACCTCAGAGACTTATTATTCTGTTATTACTCCTAAGACTTATTCTGCAATGACTATGGATAATTTAGAACTATAACAAAACTAATATGCAAATTATTCAGGTATTAAAGTGAGGAACTGCAATGTAGGCCCACATGCAGGCCCTGTGTGTTTAAAAGAGTGTTTAAGGGAATAATATCTTCATCTTGACAATATGACTTCAGTCATTTCCTGAAATAAGATGCCAAATGTTGTGAGATGGCCACTTGCCCAGTTTTACTGTTTTTGCTTATTTTTATATTTTTTTGTGTCAGCAACTTTTTATTGGTTTTAAACCTCAGTGGTCACACTGGGTCTTATACAGCAGTAAATGTCAGTCCATGCTGCAATACATTTCAAGAAGAAACCCAGGGGTCCAATAACAGAAGATATGGTGTATTTCAGCATCTAGTATGTTTTTTCCCCTACTGCACCAAGAAGCACTCCGTGTGAAATATATAGGAAGTTATTATTTAAGTAAGAGTGTGGTGCCAGCGGCGTTGTGATACAGTGGCCCCAAACAATATTTTAGCATTCATGCTAGACTAAAATGTACTAAAAACTCTTTATAAAAGTTCTTTATATTAGAAAACAGATGGTCAAGCCAAGTGGTGTTTATTTTTACTACTTTTTCATTTTCTCTAGTTATTTCCACAATTCAGTCATATTGAGTTCTACATACTAGTTAGGACTTCCCTAGTTACACGATACCACAGGCACAATGAGGGCGAAGGCTAGCTCAGGCTTCCTCAGTGATCTGTGAAGCTCCACTGCATCCTTTAGAACTGCAGTTCATGCAACGTCACTGGAAGGCCGAACGCACTCGTAGGAAAGCCCTGACCACCAGATCTGTTCCGTCAGATAACAGACACCTGCACTGACTAGCATCATGCTGAGTGAGAAGGGGGGTTAGGGGGGGTTGGGGAGGTTAGGGGGGTTTGGGGGGGGCAATAACAAAGCCAATTGTGCCCTCTTGGACTCCACGGATGGCTGTAGGGCCAAAGCTCAGACAGTTGCGCTGCTCAGTAGCCCCTGTACTGTATATTTTAAACAGTTTCAACAGTTATTTACTTGTTTTTGGCGGTTAGTGTGTTCATGATTCAATCAGTGAACACAAGCTCATCAATACCGTTGTGAGAAAAACAGCCAGCTCCGTTCTTTACAGTACTTTTAGTGCAGTCTGGTTGGAATTCTTCTCCAGGAATTCTCCACTCAGTCTATTATCAGTTTTATGTGTTTCTCTGAAAAAAAAAGATTAAACATTTTATGAAGTAACTCACAGATACTGCTGCAACCTTTGGCTGTATTGGAGTAATCCCCAATATACAGTATTTAGTCATATCTACTGTTTTTTGTTTGTTTGTTTGTTTTTTCCACTTGCAGCAGTAAGGACTACTCAAAGTGCTACACCTTGAAGTGAATAACTTAGGGAAAGGGAGGGGATCATCATTATAATCATTGTTTAATATATTTTTGTTGCTTTATATATATATATATATATATATATATATATATATATATATATATATATATATATATATATATATATAAAACGGTAATATTAATATTTACAGTAAACATTTGACAGCCTGCCATAACATTAAAATTCACTTGTTCTGGATTAATCTCACTTTACTCTGAGGTGCAACAGTCTGGTGCTAGCCAGGCCAGATCAACACTGTCATGTCGGTGAGAACATTTCTAGACGAGCTGAAATTATGTTACTCACTGAATTCACTGATCAGTCTCGGTTTACACCGCTCTGAACATCTGGAGGCGCCAAATCTGATCACATTTTGGATTGCATGCACCTGTGAATAACATGGGTGTTTTTATTTCGATATAATATACATAATCAGCCTGTATGTTTATGGTAATTGTATTTCTACTCTTCTAATTTACTTGTATTATGAAACAATTTAACACAGGTTAGCTGAAAAAGCTAATTAGCTCCTCTGCATCTGTGTCATTCCATGTTTTTATTTCCCAAAATGTTTTGATTATGTAGCATTCGAAGCCCTTTGATCACAAAACATGCGATAGAGCATTTGGATGGTTTTAATGGTTGTTCAAAATGTTAAGGTTTGTTCATTATTAATAAATATCACTGACTTTTTTCCACCTCTTGTAAGAAACGTTAGAGGAGACTAGGTGTCATCTGAATTACTAGTTACTACTGCTTATCTTAAAAGCCCTTTCTTCAAAATACTTGAAGGCATCCCTAACCACAGATTTACTTACTCCACATTTAAAGAAATACTCTATTGTTTTGAGTCAAATCTCTGCCACATCTGCACACTCCTCTTAATTACCACAATAATAAATATACAGTACTGCAGTATAAACTACTGGCCAGTTGCATAATTCTCAGAAAGGTTTGACTATATAACATGGATTTGAAATTACAGCCATTATACTCTCACCATACATGTTGTATGAAGAGACTGATACCTGTTTTATGTAAACTTACGTTAGCTTATAAAACTGTATTCAACTTTTGAAAATTGAATGAACACATTAAAATAGCTGCTCTGGACATGTGAAGAGTTTCTAGTGCCTGTGTGTGATCAGCCCAGAGCCTGTGAAAATTCTGCCCACATCACTATGCTTATATTAAGGATTAAGTCTAGTCTTGGACTAACTTGTGCTAGTGATGAATCACCATTGAAATGAACTTTAGGCTGGTCATCAGCACAGCTTGGTGTTTTTCCTGCTGCTAACTGAACTGTAACTAAAACTGACAGGTGTAGTGGGCTAGTTTGATTAGGGGTACTACAAAACTGTGCTGGGCACTGGCCCTCCAGAACTGTTGTGCTCCACTACTTTAGTCAAAGATATGGGCTTAATCTGGGTCTGAGAAACTGGGCCTACCTCTACTCCTACATCAGATAGAGCAGATTATACCGGTGCATGGTTTAATTGGCATATTCATGAAAGTGTTCTAAGAATTTCACATTCATGTTTATTTACAGGGCGGCACAGTGGTGGTGGAGTTTCCTCCCAAAGTCAGGCCAATTGGACATGGTAAATTGCCCCTAGGTGTGAGTGTGTGAGTGACTGTTTGTGTCTGTCTGCCCAGGGTGTATCCTGCCTTCTGCCTGAAGACCGCTGGGATAGGCTCCAGCATCCCCCTGCGACCCTGACGGAGAAGCGGCTTAGAAAATGGATGGATGGATGTTTATTTACAGAATTCAGCAATATGATGATTTGATATATTGGAAAAAATACAATTTTAATTGTGGCCTGTGCAAAAGTTATCGCACATCTTATTTAATATTATTTTTCCCCCAAAATATTAAACTCAGACTTAAAACATGCAAACATGTGAAATGTCATTTGAGGAGGAGTGTTCCAACTTTTGCATACAACTGTATACGAATATTCAGTGAGTACCTTGGTCACTTTTTCTCTTTCATGTGCTTTCTTTTTCTTGCCATGTGAATTGCGAGTTCCTTAAAATGAAATAGAAAACATAATTCACTACTTTTTAATCAAAACAAGAATTTTGAAACAAGAACTTTGGATGGTATACGATGATTCATGCTTAATATGAGCAGGTCCAGAAACTAACAAAGTAATAAAAAAAGGGGTGTTTTGATATCAGGATTTTCAACCAAAAATGTTTCAACAGATTTGCGTGGGGTTAACAAAAAACAAACAAACAAACATGCAAAATAATACTCTAATAAGCGTCTACCTGATCCTGTTTACCTTTGGCCTCCAATGTATCCCCTGACCAATTTCCAGTAAATGCTGATAAATAAAGTTGGGTAATGTGTGCCTCTCACATGACTCTAGCCATTAGTTTGTTTCCATAGCAACCCACCAGGGTCCCCAGCAGACTTTAGCAGGTGGGTGAAGTGTCAATACAGGAAAGCAGAGGGGTTGACTGGCTCTTGCTGTAATTCTGCAATAGAGCGTCTGTGCTCAGCATGGTGGGTTTGGTAACACGGCAGTAATCTTCCAAACTCTACTTCTGCAGAAGCACAAAGCAGCCCGAGACCCCGGAGGGAGTCAACGGGACACCGGCCTACAAAAGATCAGAATCACACTTGTCTGAATGGGTGGGGGATTATCTTTGTGTATCGGTATCTCACAGTATGCTCTCAAGCTCTATGGCAACAGAATAGTATAGCACAGCTATAGAACATAGAGCTCACTTCAATTCAGCTGAGGTGAAATTCAGACACAGTGGAAAGGCAGTGGACAGGTTAACAGCATGTTCTGAGTGTGAAAGGAAAAAAATCAGTAGAAAACTTTATGGAAAGCTTTGTGTTTGTTGTTGGGCTCTGCAGGGATCTTCTAGAAGTGTTTTCCCAATTCTTCTGTGCATGGTTCAGAGAGAACACGTGAAGCTGTGCTGTTTTTTCATTTATTCTTTCCCCTGAGGTCTACATTCAACGTTTATGTGGTTTTATGTACCAAAACAATGTTGAACTAAATCGGCTGTTTTAGTTGCTGTGCCTTTAAGACTAATATATGTAAATGAGATCTGTTCTGATTGGCTGCCTTGCATTGAGCCTGTTTCAGAAAGCATTACATACTGAAACACTCCGTATAAGTTCAGCACAAATTTGACGAATACACTCAAAAAATGTAGAACTGCCTCTTGTACATGTTAAGAAAACAAATCAAATGAATTCAACTGACTGATTTAAAAGGTATTTAAAATATTAGTGTAGCCCAGGTAGTCAAAATCAGGTAGTCAAGTCAAATGAAAGACAACGAATTGTATTTTTCCTTTGCAAAAAAAAAAAAAACTGTAAAACTGTCACTGTTAAAAAAAAAAGAACTGGCAGCAGGGTTGTAAAAATGTGTGGTTCAGTGCTGTTTTTTATGAATACAGGATATAGCCCTAATTTAGACAAGCAGTTGTTCCCATTTGAAATCCTCACGATGTCACTTGGATGAAAAATATTAATTCCTGGATTCACAGCTGTCAATGTGAAATTTTGTAAATAATCACCTGGGAACACATTTGGTGTTATTTGTTAAATTAATTAGCTGTGAGAGCCTGAGGCAAGGGATGATGATATTCAAAGCCAGATCATATTTTATTTTGTCTTCATTTTATAAATACAACATGTCACTCAAGGTGTTACCGTGATTTTACCATACTTACGAGGTGGATCTTAACCATGCTTAAATGAGTGGGATGCATTGAGACACATCACATGTTGCATTTACAATGGCTTTAAAGGTGCCGCAGCCAATGAGTCAGAACGCTTGTTCTGCTCTGTTCAACAGTACTTTATTAACTAATGTCACAGTTTAGTGGTCATTTGTTCTCTATTGGACAGACAGTATCTGAGAAGTTTCTGAGAAGGCTCCTGTGCTGTGCTGTCATATGCTTCTCAGGCTAGTAGTCCTATAATATCCTTATATAAGAACTTTATTGAATTTAAGTGTTAGCTCTATTTTGAACCCACAGAAATCCTCACAAAACCACTCCTACATCTTCATACATAGTAGCAGTAAATGTGGAGTTTCAAGAATGTAGGTGGTTGTCTTTGGAGACCTCCAGGCAAGGCCAAGGCTGATGTAGCAAGTCACACTTGGGAGTTAAACTGGAATCCTGCACCTTATGCTCCCAGGCTAGCTCTTGGAAATCTGTCCACGGTGCTAGGCAGCTTAATGTGTGCTCTTATGGCTTGACTGCTGAGGAGCTCTCCATGGTTCTAGTTTGCTTCCCTTGAAGCAATAAGCCAATGCTCCCCAACCCTGGTCCAAGAGGCCCCTCTTCTCTGCATATTTCAGTGTTTTACATGCAACCAACACACCAGATGTAACTAATCTGCCCATTAACAAGCTTTCCTGGGTTTCAGTGGGAGTGTGGGAGCAGGGAAAACACTAAAATGTGGAGAGCGAGGGGTGGGAGGGGGACTTCAGGTCCAGAGTTGGAAAACAAGCTGTTATAATCTATCAAGAAGTCTTAATATTCTGTCATTAACCATCAAAACTTTGTATCTCCAAAATGATAACAAGAGGTGTAAAAGGGAGAAATCATACTTAAGTGAGCAAAATCATGTGTTAAATTCATGAACAAAAAAGCAAATATGGAACAAAAGATGTGCTTGAGTGAAGGTAGAGAAAAAGAACATACTCGGGTATCTAAAATTAAAATACTAATGTTTTAACCCTGAACCCAAGACTTACTATACAAACAGGAGCTTTAGCCAGTAATTTATATAAATTATTCAGTAACAACATGTATGTAGTTAAGTGTGGGTCTTTTATGGGCCGTAAGGGCTTAAGGGGCTTAAGCAGATGAAATTAAAGCGTTTCTTTGTTTGGCGGTCTGGTGATTAACTGATGGCACTAGTATTTGCTCAAAGATAAAGTAGGTAGCAATAAGCACTATGAAAATCTAAATGAAAATGTAGTGTAGTACAAAATAGGAAGTTCCATAGTAACTTAGATCTGTATGTTATTCATTGAAATTTAAATATGACAGCGGTGTTGTGAAACTTCCTATTTATAGATCAAATACTAACTAATGTTGCCACATGTAGCTTTGTGTTTTCATGTGTTTTTGAACACCATCCGCGTTTTCAAGTGGATTTCATGTGAGTAAACAGTTTAATTTCAGTTTGTAAGTAATTGGTGCTTTTCCACAGCAAACAGATTCCAGGCTCAGTCTCCATGTGACAGCTCCACCCACAGGCACACACGTGGCCATGATAAATTAGCTTAATGCCACGCAAATATTAATCACATTGTCAGCAGAGCTGAGGAGGGAGGCAGTTTAGTACCGTCACAGCCTCACTGCCTCATTTATCAAACCCTGGAGCACACACACACACACATTCATGCATACTCTCACTATACCCCCCCTCACATACATACATACATATATACATACAGTGTTCAGAAACACCAACTGCTGCACTCATGCTAAGCCAGCACAGCTCTTTCAGGCTCTCTTCAGCATTACCTATCAGCGCTGAACACTCACAGCACTCACTGTACTGTAAAGCTATAGAGTCCAACCATTATTTTGCTAGAAGTGGTCTAACAGAGTGGTCTAAGGGGCTGCCCTGTGCTTGCTCAGCTAATCAACTGAATCTTATGCTTGCAGCAGTGTATGGTCAGAGTATTGACTGTAGCCCAGTCATCAGCGGCCTTAGTGGCATGTCAACAGCACTGTTAGCAGAGTGTCATTAGTGCTGTTAGCAGTCTGTGCCCCATGGCCTCGTCATCAGTGCCTCTGAGGGCGGGTAGAATTTGAGCAATGTCACTTGGGGATATTTTAAGTGGAGGGAAGTGGAGTGTGAAAGCGATGATTGTGGTGATAGAGGAGGAGACCGAGACTGCTAACAGTGTGTGCCGAGCGGTGTGCAGCCGGAGAGTGTGAAAGAGGAGAACATAGTCATGGCAGCATATCATGATGAATGAAGAAAACATTCCCAAATCCATAGAACATGACAGGCGAATTTCACAGACATTTCTTCATAATTCAGTGGTCGAGATGTCAGAATTCATTCACAGGGGTTTGATGTGAAGGGGTTCAGTCGACGAAATGGAAATCCAGACCTGGGTTTTCTTTATGGTGGTGCTGATGGGAAACAAGGGTTACTATTTCTGCACCAACATTCCCATTAACTATCATTTTATTTACTATCCACAACAAACCTACCTACCCACTCAACCTAAACTTTATCTCAGAACTACTGTAAAACCTCAAGCTGTGCATCATAACCATTCTATGCAATAGTTTTCTGTGAGGTAGATTTTATAGACATCTTCAAATGTCTAACACAATTCTGATATGGTAGGTTTCTCTAAAGTGGAGCGTTTCACATTTTGTTTACATCTTGAGTGAATTAGGCAGAAATGCTGAAAATTAGGTGGAATTCCCCTATAAGCACTACATACCCTAAAAACAAAGAGCGCTGAATAGACATGATTATGATGCATATATAATTTCCATATGAATAAAACATCCTAAACTGTAAAGAGCTTCTGTAGTTATCTTCTGTGAGAACATCCGATTGCTGTAAAAAAATGTGCATTCTGGGAGATACAGGCCAGGCTTCATGTTTATGAGGTTAAAATGTTGATTTTTAACAGTGATTAGCTGTTATTTGTAAAGCATACTGGGAGACTGGCAGTTTCTCTGCATAGTCTTGAGCAGTATCTGAGTATTGTAGTAGCATTCCCTGCTGTTGTGTTAGTCTGTATTCATGTATACATGTACAGCTCTTTTCACACATTGCGGTCAACCAGTTTATTCCATAACATTTTCAGAAAACAGTCTTTAGGTTTCTACGAGTTTTAGTAAATTTAAAAAAAGTTTAGTCTAGTATAAGTGCATTGGATATGAGGTACTTTAAAAAGCTGTAAATAGCTACAAAACAACTATGTTTAATATTCCCCTGTAACATGTACTAACAATATACTTGTTGTAAATTTACAGTATATGGCTGGGAACTGCCTGCCAGCATTTTGCTGTTTAAATTCAAGTACAGTTATAACAGTGTAATAACAGTAATATTCTGTAAATAAGAATTATGTTCTTGTAAGATTACAGTAAGTAGTTGGTTCTACTGACAGTTTTTTACTGTAAATAGTAATATTACTGTTATATATGTATATATATATATATGAACTGCCCCAATGTCACACAAATTAAATGACTTTAATTAAACCTTCTGCATGCAGCTTCATGTGGAGCTATAATGATAATATAAGATCAAATTCATCTCAGAGGGCCATCTCTAACCATCCCCATGGTGACAATTTTGTGTAACCAGGATAGCTCGCTCTCAGGAATATTTTTAGCACGTTTTGACAAGGGGGGCCCACCAGGGACCTCCAATGATTGATTTATTTGCTTCTAAGTTCACCACAAGCACTCGAATAAAGCCAGTGTTCATTACCTCAACCTGTTACAAAATCAATGACAAACATGCAACAGCTCATCACTCAGTAATGTTCAGTTCCACTGCAATCAGTGCTGCAGTTTGGGGTGGGTGGAGGTGCGTAACACGAGGCAATAGCACTGAAAGTCAGGTATAGGCTTGTCTTTAGCGTAAATGGCACAATAACAGCCACTGGCGTACATCTGCCACTGCAGAAATTGTTGCCACAAGTCTGCTACTGCACAAATCACTGCCATAGGGATGTTTGTGGGACAAGGTGAATTACATAGTATATTGAAACACAACATGTAGCCTCCGCGTGTAGTTCACAACTTTGATTAACCCAGTATCTCGTGGGTTCAGTGGTTACTCTCATAGCTGCATACCTTACATATTGCTTTTATGGTAGTCACTGGGCACAAACGTAATGTTCAGATGTTTATGTTTTAACCTTCAAATTTCAGACTTATTATATCCTAAGGCTTATTATTCAGATACATGGACTACAGTGTGTACTGGCTAAGTTATTCATGGCTTGTAGAGGCATGTAATAAAAGCTTGGATCTGCTGTCAGGTTCAAGACATTTGAACAGTTTTCTGTAACACTTTATTATGTCCTTGTTAGCTACTTAAGCTGTTTCCCTGAATGAGAGCAATTTAGTGAATGCTGGACTGTAATACTCATGTAGCACATAGATTTTAAATGCTGGTTTATTTGATATCATGTTTTTCTACAATTTACTCTCAAATAGGAGAAGTGATCTACTTTAAACAGATTAGACAAAAAGGCCATTAAATACAGGGTTAGACATTTTTGGAATATTAGATATAAGACAATCCACTTGTATAAGGGAGAGGAAAGTCAAAGAAATCTTTGAGAGAGAGGAGAAAATCAAGCTCCCCTCTTGCTTCAGATCTGAGAATGTTCACAGGTGTTTCTGTCCATCCTTCCACTGTGTTATGACAACACAACATTATGAGTCTGAAAGGATGTAAAGAAGCTGTTACTGAGAAAAGAAAGAAGCCAAAAAAGAACGAAATCTGCCGACCAAACCAAGAAGCATCTGATGTTCTCTGAGCAGTGAACTGACCACCCCAGAATCCAGACCTCAACATCACTGAAAGTTTTTGGGGTTAGTTGGATAGTGAGAAGCACAAAATGCAAACAACTTCTATAACTGAACTTTGGTGAGTGTGAAAAAATATCCCTTCGGATTTCTTTAAAAAAACTGAAAAGAATGGATGGACAGACTACATGCTGGAAATTTGAATGCAACATTTAGTTGTTGATGCTTCTGTGTCGTTTTCTGTTAAATATAGGTTCTCTGCTTTTTTCCCTGCCATTGAAAAATGAATGGCCATTTGACTGGGAATTAAGGAAAAGAGCGCCTCTGATATTAGACGAGTAATGTATGTCTCTGATTCAAATTTTCGTGAGAAATTTTCTTGAGTGCCTGCCTATGTTAAAACGTGTCCACACATTACTGCTTTTGGACCTATAAGAAGTGTAGTTTGCTCCATTTGTAGCAGATCACATGATGAATATTGCCTGGGCTGACCACATGTTATGTGACAGCTTCTGAAGAGGAGATGATTCAGAGGACACGTAGCACTCAGGTATGATTAATGCACTCTCGTTTCCCCCTGACTAAACGAATTAATTCTGAATAGAAATGTATTTCAGCTGGACAGCCACCTCACGGCCTGACAGGGCATTGTCCAATGATGAGAGATTACCACTCATTGAGAATCCGTTCTGCAAAATAAGTGACATTCAACATTAAGTCCATTGAAAAGCACCCAGTGAATTACTCTGCCCATTACTGCTGGAGCCAGTGACCTTCAGGCCAGCTCTTTCTCTCCCTCTCTCTCTCCCTCCCTCTCCCTCCCTCTCTCTCTCACTTTCTCTCTCTCTCCTCCACACCAATGACCATAAAGGACTGTGAAAGAGATGCTGGTGCCTGATGGTGCTTTAGGGAGATAAATTATATTCAACCTGCTCAATGTTTTATACATATCTTATCAATATTATAAGCAACAGAGAAGCATATGTATCTCTCTGCAGTAATATTTTAGTCATTTTGACTTAATGCATTTCAGCCTGACCCCAGTTTTAGGGCATTCATCAAAACCTTGCAGTAATCTCACATGAAAGCTCCTATCTGCAGGAGCATTTGTTCATTCGTAGTGCTGGTCATTGAGCTGATGGTGGTTAGATGTGTTCATGAAGCCCAGCGCTCCCGTTGTAGACTGTATGTATGATTAATGATGGGGTGTGGGTACAGATGCACAGTCAGTAACTCTTCCTCTCCATTAGGAGCTGATGCTGTGCATGTAAGCTATGCAAGATAACGATGGTGTCCACTGTGGTCATATCTCAACCCACTTCCTCTGCACACTTTCACTGCACATACATATGCATATCTATGGTTACACATAAGAGGATAACACTTTACATTGAAGTATCATGGAAACCCTTAAATACCTGATATTTGTTTGTTTGTTTGTTGTAAATGTAGTATGTAAACATTTTTCAAGTTTCAAAATGTACCATTTGCTCTCCAGCCCATGTATATCAACTAAGCTGCACAAATGTCCCATTTTAAAAATTCATTGTTTCTGTGATGTCATGAAAACCAACATATTTGCATAAATTTGCCTACTTAGCCTTCAGCAGTTTAGCTCCACCCACTCACGCTGAACTCACCCTTATAAGGAGTGCTTCAGCTCAGACTGCTCGTTGTGGCACAGTACAAGGCCAACATCACTGAATGTGTTTGTGAACACAGCTCATTTACATATATCAGTCTTGAAGGCACAGTAACGGAAACAGCCTGTTTGAGGCAGGTTGATAGATAGTATAATATGTAAAAAGTATAATATGTCAAAACTAATACTGTTCTAATGTTTTTGGTATGTAAACAAACAAACATACACACACAAACACAAGAGTATTATATACATATACAAGGGAAAAGTAGAAATTGTACTACTTCTGTGTTTGCCACTGATGTGGTAACAGGTTGAGGCAATGAAGACTGGCTTTATTTATTTACATGAACACAAAGCTTACATGCCGCCATTAGTCCATAATTCTGGCATAAGGCACAAAATTATGACTTTTTTTCAAAGCCAACATGTAATTGTTGAATTAACTGCAACACAGCATTAATCCACTGATTATCTTGGTAGTTCACTTTGGTGAAGAAAGTAAAGTTAAGCAGTAATGTTGACCTTGATGAAGAAAATGAAGTTCAATACTGAGAAAAAAAAAACACAACATTAAAGTCTTCAACCATTCACTCCAGACATCTCTGCATAGTGTTTCTAGAACATAATGCTTCCTAGCTGGCCCCCTCAACGTGCTACCACAGCCCCCATTTGGCTTATTTCTGTCTGGGGATGTTTTGCTGATCTCTAGAGATATAAATCTGTGATTTGAAATAAGTGTTAACAACAAGCTCTTAATGTTTAACAAGAATTAATACAACAAGCAATAAAGTGAAGAATGTAATATGAGACAGTTTTTCAGTGTTTATAAGTATTTAGTAAAAGGTAATGTTAGAGTTCAAGAGGGGTGTTATTGATAAGAATAAATACAAAGTGTCATCATATCTGAATATGTGGAGTGGAGGAGTTTAAGTATCTCGGAGTCTTGTTCATGAGTGATGGTACAAGGGAGCGGGAGATTGACAGGCGGATTGGTGCTGGGTCAGCAGTGATGCGGGCTCTTTACCGGTCTGTTGTGGTAAAGAAAGAGCTGAGCCATAAGGCAAGGCTCTCAATTTACCGGTCGATCTAAGGTCCCACCCTCACCTATGGTCATGAGCTTTGGGTAATGACCGAAAGAATAAGATCGCGAATACAAGCGGCTAAAATGAGTTTCCTCCGCAGGGTGTCTGGACCCCACCCTCATAGGGTGAGAAGTTCGGTCATCCGGGAGGGACTCGGAGTAGAGCCGCTGCTTCTTCACGTCGAGAGGAGCCAGCTGAGGTCGTTCGGGCATCTGGTAAGGATGTCTCCTGGACGCCTCCCTTGTGAGGTGTCACAGGCAAGTCCACCTGGGAGGAGACCCCGGGGAAGACCCAGGACACGCTGGCGTGACTATATCGCCCAGCTGGCCTGGGAGCACCTCGGAATCCCCCTTGGAGAGCTAGTGGAAGTGGCTGGGGAAAGGGAGGTCTGGGCCTCATTGCTTAGGATGCTGCCCCCACAACCCGAACCCCGGAGAAGCGGAAGATAATGGATGGATGGATGGATGGATGGATGGATGGATGGATGGATGGATGGATGGATGGATGGATGGATCATATCTGAATACCTTTAATGCATGTTGGTACAAGGGTTGTAATGAAGAATGTATTAGGTATGAAGATGCTCCAACAGGTTATACAAAACAATAAATTACCTATTAGCATCTGTTATGGTAATGTAATGGCAAATACTATTAATCAACTCAGGTAATTGAATGTAAATGCACTGTTGCTTTGAGGATTGTTAGTGTAACTAGTCCATTATTAACATTTACATCATATAATAACAGAGTTAATTATTGTGTTTGCATAGTTAAGCTTCATTAATGCTAAAGTTCAAGGTTAACGAATGCAGTATATAACAATTGTTAAGGGAAACTGTACTTGTGGCTTGTCCTCTATAGGTCTGGGGGCAGCAGTAATTAAATATGCTTGCAGGTTGGAAGATGGAGCTGGAGGATAATCTGTCTCCTCTCTCAGTCTCTCCCTCTCTCCTGAGCTGTGCCCTCATGCAGTGATGTAGATGAAGAAGCTGTTAATCACACTGTCTCCCCAAAGCTCTGATACACAGACTAATTATACTCAGGAACAGACAGACTAGATACTCTTATGTCTTTGAAGGATGAGAGGTAAGAGAGACAGAAACAGCTCTGCCCATAGTGTTATAAAACAAAAACACCCCCAAACTGCTCTCTCTTTTAGTTCTTTTGTTTTTCTAGTGTGAATGAGCACTAGCCTACAGTCCATAGTTTGTAGAAAAGAACAGCGGACAGGGATGCAGCTGTGACTACACTTGTTCAAACTGACAGAAAACCTAATTGTTGAGGGACTGGATAGTCTTCTGAAACAGCCAAGCAGTGTAAAGCTGCTCCAGACAGAGCTGACATGAAATTTAAGTGCCTGAACAACAACAATAGCCGTGGTTGTTTCTCTCTCTTTCTCTCTCTCTCTCTCTCTCGAGCAAAGTTTTTGATGATGCATATATCCTCCCTTACAGAGGATTCATGTGAATAAACAGATGGTTTTTACACACCTCACATGTTATTTTTCACACACAGCCATATGCAAATGTTTGAACACCACCCGGTCAAATTACAGGTTTTTTGCTACTCCGAATGCTTGAAAGTATGTTAACACATTCTCTACAGAGAGCACACATAAACGTGGCATTTTTCTGCAGATTTAAACACACAATTTCTATTTACTCGCTGAGATGAACACACTGGTAAAAAGAAAAATGGAATGGAAAATGTGCCATAACTTTTGCACAGACCACATTAAAAGTTTAGTTTTTCCCAGTATGTTAAATGCAGCAAATAAACAGTAATTGTGCATTAAAATGCGCAGAAGTTCTCTGTAAAGGATGTGTTCATTTATTTTCGCTGAGCACATCAACAAAACATATCATTTTGACCAGGGGTCCCCACAAATGTGTGATCATGTGTCGTGTCATATAGGGCCTCACAGCGAGGAGGGCCTGGGTTCGATTCCCCTGCCGGGTGACCGGGGTCCTCTCTGTGTGGAGTTTGCATGTTCTCCCCGTGTCTGTGTGGGTTTCGTCTGGGTTCTCCGGTGTCCTCCCACAGTCCAAGGACATGCAGTCAGGCCAATTGGGCATTCTAAATTGCCCCTGGGTGTGAGTGACAATCTGTGTCTGTCTTTCTGCCCTACGATGGACTGGCGACCTGTCCAGGGTGTATCCTGCCTTCTGCCTGATGACCGCTGGGATAGGCTCCAGCACCCCCCCATGACCCTGAGGGAGAAGCATCTTAGAAAATGGATGAATATATATATATATATATATATATATATATATATATATATATATATATATGCATGTGTAACAGAAAGCAGATGAATCTCTAAACAAGCACACATCATTCGTCATCTGACTCTTAAGCTCTGTGAAAGTGCATATGTTCAGAAGAAGTTAGATGATTGCGGGGTCTCTAATATGATTGCAGGTAATTACTAGCCCTCCTCCTGCCCAATCAACCCCATGTGAGCTAATCAGTGAGAGCTATTGACACAGCTTTCACTCAGTGAGGGTCTGACTGAGACGATATACTGTTTATCTGAACTACGTCTACAGTTATTATAGAAAATGATATGCAGGTTTAGGTTTTATACATCCTTATTTCTGCAGAGATAGTGATGTCAGTAAGAAGTTAAGTGCTGAATAGATATCAAGTAAGCTCCATGTAAACTCCGTATACACTGTCAGGTCAACTTTAGCCTCCCAAGGTACAGACAGTGCACATGTAAGGTAAAAAGAGCACATATCCCACATTATCCTTGCGTTGTATTTTTCCCTTGAGCCTCCCTTTTTTGTGGTTTTATGCAACATGGTAATCATTTATTTTTACATGACTGTTTGCTGACCTCTCTTTATCCCCTAGAATTAAACAGGCTGTTTCTGCTCCTGTGTTTTCTAGACTGATAAGTGTAAATGTGTGTTTTGAAAGATTGACAATGTTTACATGTCATTTTAGGCATATATTGCCTCTCATTATGTTTCAATTGTGTACCGTGTAAAGAATCTTAAAGGTGCACTACATTCACTTTCCCAGGTGATAAATTCAAATTCACACCCTTTCAGAAATGGAACTTTTCTTAGTAGAAGGATGGACTGCAGTCAGAACAGGGTGTGCAGAGTCAATGCAGCTTAAAAATATAACTTAGTTATATTCCCCAAATAAACTTCTGAAGAACGTAAGAGTACCAGCACAGTGACAGCTATTGTATCCTTAAAGGCACATTTTGTTCTGAAAGTGCATCTTACAGGATGTGAGAGAAACCTTTATTGCAGTTAGCTAAGATGACATTGATTAGTCCAATAGAAAGGTTACATCAGTGTTGATGCTGAATCTACATCCCATGACCTTGTAAGATGAACTGATATTTCCATCACGTTGAAAAGTCATTTTATAGCAATCATGGCTTTTATTTGCATTTCTGGCAAACGTCCAAGCCAAACACAGCTTTCTCTGTTGTGACTGATGATCCATTGTCAGTTAAACACCTGCTGAACTAAGCAGTGTTCTTACACTGTGATTTATAACAGCCGTGCTGCAACATGGACAGAGCCGCACAAACCCTGGTGGGTAAATTGAACAAATTTGCAGAGTAATCTGAATTTCTTTGGCTCCCCAGCATTAGTTCTAAGCCTCTTCTACCACAAATCGTTCACTGATAAAAGCGAGCGCAAAGGCATAAACAATTCACACTGCATTAAAACATGGAACAGATGTTCAATTTATGCAAAATATGTGGTATGAAATGTGTGGCAAAGAAATCAGCAGCGACTCCTCGTACTGATTTAAAAACATAGTCCTTTCATGATCTTTCTATTCTGTAACTGAAGAATCTATTCAGTCAGCTAGGTCTCATCTACACTGTGTGCACAATTATTAGGCAAGTGCGTATTTTGACCATATTATGATTTTTAGGCATATTTTCTAACTCCAAGCTGGATAAACTTGAATGCTAAATGGATTTAAGTATAGCAGGTGATGTGTATCTGTGTAATGAGGGAGGGTGTGGCCTAAGGAGGTCAACACCTTATATCAAGGTGTGCATAATTATTAGGCAGCTTTTTTCTTCAGGCAAAAATGGGCCAAAAAAGAGATTTAACTGATTCTGAAAAGTTAAAAATGACCAAAAGTCTCTCAGAGGGATGCAGAACTCTTGAAATTGCTAAGATATTGGGGCGTGATCACAGAACCATCAAACGTTTTGTTGCAAACAGTCAACAGGGTCGCAAGAAACGTGCTGAGAAAAAAAGATGCAAATTAACTGCCAAGGATTTGAGAAGAATCAAGCGTGAAGCTACCAGGAACCCATTATCTTCCAGTTCTGTCATATTCCAGAACTGCAACCTAGCTGGAGTATCAAGAAGTACAAGATGTTCAGCGCTCAGAGACGTGGCCAAACTAAGGAAGGCTGAAACCCGACCACCACTGAACAAGACACATAAGCTGAAGTGTCTAGACTGGTCCAAGAAGAATCTGAAGACAGATTTTTCAAAGGTTTTATGGACTGATGAAATGAGTGATTCTTGACGGATCAGATGGAAGGGCCCGTGGCTGGATCAGTAACGGGACAGAGCTCCACTTCGAGTCAGACGCCAGCAAGGTGGAGGTGGGGTACTGGTGTGGGCTGGTATTATTAAAGATGAGCTGGTTGGACCTTTTCGTGTTGAAGATGGGCTCAAAATCAACTCCCAAGCCTACTGCCAGTTTTTAGAAGACACTTTCTTTAAGCAGTGGTCCAGGAAGAATCTGCATCTTTCAAAAAGTCAATGATTTTTATGCAGGACATGCTCCATCACATGCATCCAACTACTCCTCTGCATGGCTCGCCAGTAAAGGCGTTAAAGATGAAAAACTTATGACGTGGCCCCCTTCCTCACCTGATCAGAACCCAACTGAGAACTTGTGGGCAATTCTTAAACGGGAGATTTACATTGAAGGAAAACAGTACAGCTCTCTGAACAGGGTCTGGGAGGCTGTGGTTGCTGCTGCACAAAAAGTTGATCGTCAGCAGATCAAGAAACTGACAGACTCCATGAATGGAAGGCTATATCACAAAAGAAGGGCGGCTGTATTGGTCACTGATTTTTTTTTTTTATTTCTCAGAAATGTTCATTGGAAAACTTTGAGTTGTTTGTTTATAATTCTCACTTGAACAAATGAAAATAATAAAGTGATAATGTGTGTTTTTCATTTGGCTGCGTAATAATTCTGCTCCATTATAGTTTCCCAATAATTGTGCACATATAGATATTCTACTAAGAAAGCCAAAACTTCACTTTATTTTTCTTAAACATTCATGTTTGAGGTTTATTAACATTTTTAACAAGAGCACTGCAGTTGGTCAATAAAAATGATCTTCAAAAATAAGACTTGCCTAATAATTGTGCACACATTGTATTTATTTTTAATTATCTGTTGCATTTTCACACTAAAACAAGCACAAAGGTCAGTACATTCCATGTTGTAGTAAATACTGCTGTGATTTACTCACCGCAGCTGTATTTGTGTTTTATTTTGGGAATACTGTAAAACATTTTCTGTAATTAGTGATTTGTATTAACACACTTAATTGTCTAAAGAGGTGTCCAAACTGCTTTTCTTGCAGGGGGCAAAGTACAATGTTTGTGCTGAAAGACCAAACAAATAAATGAACACACTACATATAAATAATGAAGGTAAGTTAGTTTTTTAAAGTTTATTTCATTATAATATTATACTATATTTTGTTGCCAAACTACTTCAAACGCACAATGTATTAAGGATAATAAGAATGTAATTCATTACATATAGTGTAAAAATATGTTTTCATATGTATCATTGGGTGAGGGGGTGACAAGGCCACAGCAAAGGTCCTCTCAGGCCACACTTCGGGCAGTCCTGCTCTCGTAGGTTAAGTGACCACATCATTGAGCAATATATGCCCCTTAGTGCTGGAGCAAACAAAACGGGCTTTTCTGAATTTTAAGCTACTGTTCAAGCAAAATGTAACTGGTGTTGCTGTATCTATTTTGGTATAAAAAACATGATTGAATGAAATAAATAGTCCACCATCCTGAGGAAGCCTATGTACAAACACATCAGGTCAAACTAATGTTTCGGATTTCAGAAAGAATCAGATGACAGTCACTCATCTGTCCTACAGTGATTGATACAGAGTGCACATTGGGTGAGAACAAGATGCATTGAGATCCGATCATTCACCTTCTTCACATGGTGTATGTAGTATGAACACTGAACTGTCCCAGTGCGTCCCCAACAGCAACATACAGTACTTAATTAGCTTCATCAGCACAGCAGAGACAAAAGAAGCTGATTTACAAATTATTTACAGTGCTGTGAAAAAATATTATTTTAAATTTTTGTCACACCTCAGTGTTTCAGATCATTAAAATATAAAGATAACCCAAGTGAACACAAAATGCTGATTTTAAATGATGATTTCATTTATTGAAGAAACAATACTGTTCATTCCAACCTGGCCCTATGTGAAAAGTAATTGCCCCCAAGTAAACCAACCAGTTAACCAAATTCAGCTGATTATTGGGTTCAGTTTCACCAGCAAACCACTGCTGAACAAGAATAACACAGAGACTCATCTCAAATTTGCCAAAAACAAGACGTTGGGCATAATATTCTGTGGATTGATGAATCAAAGTGGAACGTTTTGGAAGACATGGGTGCGGTTTCATCTGGCGTAACATCACATTCCATCATAAGAACATCATACCAACAGTCAGATATGGTGGTGATAGTGTGACGGTCTGGGGCTGCTTTGCCTCTGCAGGACTGGGACAATTTGTCATAATTGATGGAATCATTAATTCTGCTCTCTATCTGAAAACTCTAAGAGTCCCCCAACAGTTTGTCACCTAAAGAGCAAGCACAATTGGGTTATGCAGCAGGACAATCATCTGAGACACAGACGCAAGTCCACCTCTAAATGGCAAAAAAAAAGAAGAAGGTTTTGGAGTGGCCCAGTCAAAGTCTGACTTGAATTCCACTGAGATGTTGCGGCAGGACCTTGAACTGGCAGGTCTTATTTCCTCCAATGTAGCCAAAGTGAAACATTCTTCAAATTCTTCAAAGAAGATTCGGCCTGAATCCTCCACAGCGAAGTAAAAGACTCATCACAAGTTATTACAAATATTTGACTGCAGTTGTTGCTGCCAAGGGTAACACAGCTACTTAATAGGTTTAGCGGGCAATTACTTTTTCACAAGGGCAATATAGCTTTTGAATACATTTTTATCTTAAATAAACGGAATGATCATTTAAAAGATGTTTGTGTTTAGTTGCCTTTATCTTGTGTTAAAATTAGTTGGATGATGTGCAACATTTAAATGTGACCAATTAGCAAAAATAGAAGAAATTGGGTGAAGGTCAAATACTTTTTCACAGCACTGTCTTCCTGTTTGTTCCATTTGTAATACGAAAAAAAGTCTGGTCAGTGGTCAGTGGTCACAAGATCCATGTAAATACCTGGTCTGAACTGCGTCTTGCTGTTCAGTTGGGATCAGATCTCTAGAGACAAATCAGGTATGAATAGGGTCTTCTAAGGTGGTAGGCCTGATAACAAGCCTGGTTTAAAGGCAATCTGATGTCAGAATTGACCTTTTTACCTTATTAGTTCATGTGGTCATAATAAGCTTGATTCATCATATCATATCAATTAAAAGGCAATGTTTGGTAGAAGTGACATTTACCCACCTACAAAATGTCTGATTTTTAAGTACCTTGTGGTGCACAAATAATATAATAATACCTATAATATGATGTTTCACCACCTCCGCATGTCATATGCTGAAAACATTCAGCTAGCTCAGACACCCTGCCTAATATTGTATTTCACTCGGAAATATGTCAGGGAAATGTGCCATGAATTCCGATTGATACACTTTGTATGGAGATGTGAAAATGTGTCATTCAAAGAATTTATACATGAAGCTCTTGCTCTTGTCTTTTAAACATGAGGCCCAATAACCATGACAGTTCATTTAAGTATGGTACTCATCAAAGCTATGTAAATCAAAACAATCATTTGGCAAATGTTTAATTGATGGATACAAGCATGTTTTCTGTAACATGTCTTGATGTGTTTCTGTATCCTATTGGGTTTGTATGGCATGTATACCAGTTGGCACCAACTCTAGCCCCATGCTAGCCCTTATTCAACAAATATTAATGAGAGAGTCAACTGCACAGAGACTAGAGATTCTCTCCGCCAAGACTAAATGAGACACTGTTGCTTCATTTTCCTCTTAATACCCCCACTACAGGGGCATATGTAGCCCACAGCTCAACAGGGGCATATAACGTATGGCCCTCAGCTACTCATTAAGCCAATTAAGCAGATAGGAGTGCACACAATTATTCATTAGGATACCGCTAATGGCATATCTAAAGCTGGGTAGAACAATCTGCAGGTACAAGCCTCTGCAGTTACAGCGTTGTCACAATTTAGCAAGCTGAGAGAAACCGGGCTCTTTCCAAACTCATTAGGTAAGTGCATCCCGTTTCATAATTGCATTATTCAGTGTGAGGCATGTTTTCATATAAGCTGCTTTCTGTCAGCTGTAACAGAAGGCAACACATGTGAGGCTACATAATTAAAGAGTGCACGGGAAACAGCAGCTTCATGTGTTTACCTCATATATCTCTGTCTCTCTCTCTCTCTCTCTCTCTCTCTCTCTCTCTCTCTCTCTCTCTCTCGCCCCACATGTATAAACTAATAAATAAATTTTATTTAAATTAATTGAATGACTTATTAGTGATGGCACAACGCCATTGTTATCTGACAATACTTGTCCCATAGCTTTCGAGACATCATTCTGTCATCAACTCCAGAATGTTTGGTCTGATCTGGACAGATGTGCTGGTACGCAGTTTTTTGATTGAATGTACGATGAATGAATGGGATGCAAAAGTTTATGCACCCAATGGATGTCATGTTTCAAGTCTGTTAGTAGCACCCTATTAACCATGTGGGGAAATTGTACCAACCATCTAGCATCCACCTGGGATTCCATAGCAACCACTTCCCAGCCTTTTTGCAGCCATCTAACATACCATAGTAACCATTCAGCAACACCCTAGCAACCTCTAACCACTTGGCAACACAAAAGCAACTGCCTCAGAACTGCTTAACATGCACAACCACCCTCATTTTTGTCCGGAAATGCACTTTTCTACTTCATTTTGCTTCAGTATTAAGTTTTCTATTCACTGCTTTGGCAACAGTTGTGAATTACGATTCATGTCAGTAAAGCATTTTGATTTTGAAACTTTGCATTTCTCTCAAACACTAAACTCTTTCTCTGTATGTTTATGATTACTGACTGCATCCTGTCTGTTACTGTACAATTGATCAGCCACCCTCTACCCCTTCCATCAATGGAAATGGACCACCATAGACTCATCCCTAAAAAGATGTTGCTTGTATAATGGATCATTTACAACATTACTATGATCATAGTAGTTTTGCCCAGTATGTGTGAGGGAGAACCGCCCTGCTGGTTACCACAAGCAAAAAACAAGATTTAACCGTATTAAACTATAAAACGATTACTAAATAAAATCTACTAAATACTAAATCTGTTTAAGAAGAAAGAACTGTTAAGTGGACATCATTCAAGTTGACCAAATCCAGTTTTGGTGAGCATCCCTAAAGGAGTTGTAGATTTGTATGCCATAGTATGTTCATGTTACCGGTCTTATAAGTTTACTGCTACTGTGTGTATTTTGTTTATTCTGGTTGTTATGGTCTGTCAGCTCTGTGGATAATGGTTTGTATATATTTGCATGTGATTTTGCTAGACTTCCTTTATCTTATTTTAGAGATTTCATATATTCCATATGTGGGGAAATTGTACCAACCATCTAGCAACCACCTGGGATACCATAGCAACCACTTATCAACCTTTTTGCAGCCATCTAAAATACCATAGTAACCATTGAATAAACCTTTTTGTTTATTCTGGTTGTTATGGTCTGTCAGCTCTGTGGCTAAAGGTTTGTATATATTTGCATGTGATTTTGCTAGACTTCCTTTATCTTATTTTAGAGATTTCATATATTCCGTGTAGTTTTTTTTTGATGAAAGCTACAGTAGTTGTACAGTAATTGGCTGTTTGTAATGAGGTTCAGTCTTTGGTCTTGTGCTGTTAATAGGTTGATATAATGTGCTTGATGCTGATACCATGCTGTCCTGCTGTTTTGTTGTGTATGTGCAGGGTTAGAAAGGGGTACATATACTGCAGTACATGTAACAGCATTATGTAATCGGGACACAAAAAGGTAACTGTGCAATTACAGGAAAAAAGGCAGTAATCAGATTACAGGTACACTGTAATAAAAGAGTGAATACTAGCATGCTTACATTAACACTCACACACCAAATTTTTCAGATGGCAAAAAGTGACATTTTATTTGTCCTTGGTTTGATTTGTGAACTTTATCAGATAGCACAGGCTCACAAAACCAGTGCCTGTAGTCTCTGTGGTTGGCATAGCAACAGCCAACCGATTGGAGAGTTTAGTCCCAGTAAAAATAACTTTTAACAAACATCAAAATGTCCACTGCTTTGTCACATATGGTCTTGCAGCTCTGAAAAAAAACAATCAGCTCAGACTGGGCTTTGGACATCTGAACTGCATCTCCACATAGCTTTTGCTTTTGAAACAAAAAATAGTCAAACCAGCGGCACCCATTGCTTTCTTTATAAGGGCCAGGGGATACACTATCTTTGTAGTTTCAGCTGTTTGTTTCTTTTAATAAAGTTAATGTTTTGCAGTGTGGTGTAAGCAGTTGTTTATTGTGTTTAAAATGCCATTTCTGATTCCATTCCCTCTGGATGTCGAAGCTACAATGAAGTAGTGTGGTTGGTTGGTTAGTTGTCAAGCTCACACGTGATGCCCCTGGGACGTAATGCTTCCTCTCTGGGAATTCTGGCTACAGTATTGGTGTAGGTTTGGCATTTACATCCCTAAATTATGTCTGATTGAAATTAGTTTGAACTCTTTAAAAAGACAAGTAGGACAAAAGTAGCAAAAAGAATTTGTTACTTTAATATAGTAATCGTTTGGATTTTGTTTCTTAACATGAAATCAGCAGTACATTTTTTTAGACTAACCCTCCAAACCCTGGTCATATTTTCCTTTATGTCTGCTGCTTTGTCTGTCTTGTGTAAATGACAGTTATGGATACAGTTCTGGTTATTAGAAGAGGAACACTTGTTTTATCAGCGAGGCTGTAGATGACTACAAGCAAACAGAACAGCAGAGCTGCTCTGGAAAAGTCAAATGCATTATCAGTGACACAGTGTTAATACAGTAAGACAGCAGAGTCCAGTATCAGACTGGGCCACTGCATTAGAGTGATGAATCACAGCACTACCCTCTCTGTTGGCAAACCACGCTACATCACTGACATGGTGGTGGCATAGCAGTTCGTGTTGTGCTGGTGCGAGTGTACCAGGCCCAAATTGTCCATAGAAGGTGAACTACACACTAACCAGTCTGTACACCTACAAGGTAGGAACGCCTAATATTGTGGACAGTGAGAGGAAAGTGTCAGTGCCACTGCAGTGCTGAGAATGATCCATCGCCTAAAAAGTACCTGCTCTGTGGTGGTCCTTTTCCATCGATGGAGGGGTGTAGAGGGGGGTTGATGGATTGTTCAGCAACAGATGGGCTACACAGTCATTTGAACCAATAAAGTGCACCAATACGATGGGTATTTCTGATAAAATGTTGCACGATTATGAGTATTGCATATGGTATTTTGTATTTCCTATATATTACTCGTCTTTCTCTCTCTCTCCCCTGTACCTTCACTGTCTCTCTCTTTTTCTGATATTACCATCACCCTCTCTCTCTATCCCTTTTTTCTCTACTTCACTTTCTTGCTACCTTTCTTACTAATCCTTTGCCCTTCCCTTCCTGCTATATTTCCTTCTACTCACCATTATACCTCTCTTTTCTTCTCTCTATCCCTTTCTCTCTTTCCCCCATTCTTTTTTGCTACCTTTCACACTACCTCCACTCTCTTTCTCTTGCTATCTTTCTATCTCCCTACCTTTGTTCCTCTCTCTTTTTCTCTCTTACTCTCTCTCTTTCTTTCTGTGTCTGCAGTGTTTATCCTAAAGGCAGGGCTATTAATACTCTCACTGCCACCTGTGCTGTGCTTATGTCCCGGTGCATGCTGGGAGCCAGACCACAGACCATGTCCATGAGGAGAGCGTGTGCCGTCCTGCTGGAGGGACATCTCCCGCTGCCCCCCTCTGTCCTCTCTCTCCTCTCTGGGGCCTAAAGTTAGACAGGCATATGCTCCCCTTCTGCCTTTGACCCCTGGCAGCACATTTGTCTCTTAAGAGCAGGTAGATTTAGCACCAGCTCCACATGGGGCCGGTGATAGTGCTGTCTCGGCTGAATCACGCAGGAGAGGACAGAAGAGCCGGCCAAAGTATGCAGGAGAGGCCGGTGTGATCAGCCTGCTGCAGATGTTGCTCAGTGTGGAGCTGACAGGTAGAAGAATCTAGGGCTGCAGTTTCTCCTTTGTGCTGAGTCTGCTGTTCATTTTCACACAGCTGAGAGGGCTGAAAGGCTTATTATGCAATACAGAGCCTGCATATTATTTATTTCATTTAGACGCTTTGTTCCTAACGAGACACCTCAATTGAGAAAGTCTTATAATGATCAGTGCTGTGTCAGTGCTGTGGTTAATAAGAAGCATTGTGTTCGCATAATTTCTGTACTGTGCTGGTTATTCTCAGAGTGTTAGGGTACAATGAAAAGCTGTGTGGAAGGATATAGAAATTCCCCAGACATCCACACTGCTCCTGTGTCCTTCGGCTAGAAGCGCATTGTCATCTCTGAGAGTTCTCCATTATGAATGTGAGTGAATAAGAGTATTTTGCAGATACAAATACATATACGAACAGATGGAACACTATACTAATCTGAAAATAATAGCCTTATTAAGCTGCAAAATAATCCCAAAGTAGTAAATGAACTGAAATAAAGTCCAGTGGGTTAGTACAGCAGTCAGTAACCGAAATGTTAAGAAGAGCCATTTTGTCCTTTCAGAAAAATCAAACCACAAGTTTATTACCATTTTTGCTGTTAATATGTCTCAATATGTGCTGATGTATTAGTAAAGGCTAAAAAATATAATATAAACATAAACGCAGACTTACTTTGTTCTGCTTTAACCTTTAGCTCAGCTATAGCTACTTTTCTCGCATCTCCAGCAGGCAACTTTTTGGTTTGTTACAAGGTTGAAGTTAGTTTCTCATTCACAGCTTCTTGTTCGAATTTTCCCATTCCATCTTAAATGTCTATGTTCTGTACTCAAAGTATAAACAGGTTCTACTTGCTGTACAACACTGGATGTTTATTCCTCTCGTATTATATGACCTTACAGTTCTGGCAAATGACAGCCTAAAATTTACACGTGTGCTGATTCCATATGTCTTCCCAAGAGTATCATTGTGCGTCCTCTGAGCCATGCACATTAATAGAGAATATGCAGGCCTGCACTCATTAGTGCCCTAAATCCACTCCATTGAAAGCTTGTGAATAATGTCTTTAATCATGGTGCCACTGGCTCTGTCCTGAGTTCAGATTACTGTCAGAACTCAGCGCAGGTAAAACCGTCATTTAGCACCAGGCTGTGATAGCAGATTTGATTAGAGAATACCCCTCTGCTTCCCTCCAGTGCTAACCTACAGCTCCTGCTTCTCTAATAGCAGTTCTTATACCCCCCCCCATCTGTGGCTATATTTATTAAAATATATTGACCTGCTTTAGATAGATCAGTGGTGCTTTTTGAAATGAGCACAATATTTCACATAGTCCACTGATATAATTATATTACTTTTTCAATATAATTGATCTACATTTCATTTATTGGTCGTTTTCAGTGTAGCTTTGTCTCTATTACCTTTCAGGTGTCCCTTGTAACTAGAACAGCCCTAAGAGTGCACTCTTCATGCTTTGCTATGTTATTGTTATCTATCGTATCATGTAGTCTAAACCATTACCTGTACCTTCCATTCGACTTCATTTTCTCAGTGTAACTGCTAATTTAGAACTGTTTCATATACAATATGCACCGTCATCCCATATGGATCAGGCACTTCAAGAAAAAGTTAATCCATCACTTGATCACTCAGTTATTCTCATATACGCTTTGGTTGATTGCTGCTGAAAGGATGATAGGACTGCATTAAGAACGCATTCAATATTTATTCTTCCAATATTTCCCAAGTCCAACCAGAATCTCATTATGCAGAAACCAGATTACTCATAAATGACATTCTGATAAACGTCCTGCCTCCAGTATTAGATAAGGCTATATATGTGTAGCCCCATCCTCAGAACACCCTGTAATGTAAGGCTGAATGAACCGATTCCTCCAATTACGCTCAGAGTAGCACTTGGCATTTCCATGCCCAAGAGAACGCATGCTCTCTAAGAGTGATGCCTGATTGGAGCTGGACAAAGACTGAGCTTCTGAGGAGCCCATCCAGGACAAACCCCCCACCCTCCTTGGAACTTAGAACAGCTCAGGGGAGGAAGAGGTCAAGAGGACCCCCTGCCAGTGCTTATAAAAGAGGCAGAAAGAGAGAGGAACAATGATGAGAAGCCTTCAGCCGCAGGTGGAAAAACCTGCTGAGCCCTTCAACATTTCTGAAAAGACTGCCAATAATGGCGCTGAGTGATTTGGATTTTCCAGGATTGTCCTATGTCCTTCACACACTTTAAAAAACCCCTATGAATATGGAGCATATCATCAATGTCATATCAAAACCTTTTGACTCCGCTTTAAAATTTGCAGTTTAAAACTGCAGTTTATGAATAAAATATAAAGTGGGTCTCCAAACAACCATGCAAGGCTTAGTATCCCACAAAAACTGTCACAATCAGATAAACAGCTTTCCTCTGACAGATCAAGCTTCGCTTTCGCTTCAGATCTAAAAAAAAATTCTACAGGTGTTTCTGTCCATCTTTCCACTGTGAGAACTCAACACTATGAATCTGGTAGGATGTGTAGCCATGAGAAAATGTTCTCAGAATAATGGACAGCCCACCCCAGAGTCCAGATGTCAAATTCAGTGACTGTGAAAAGCAACAAATGCAACCAACTTTATAGACTGAAATTGTTCACTATATTTTCACTATATATTTCACTGTCTTCCTTTTTGCATGGGATGCGTAATGACTAGCTCAATGGCATTTTGTATTCATTTGTATTCATTCATTTGTAGACATTTGTATTCATTCATTTAGAATAGGTCCTTGATTGTGGCTTGTTATTATTCCAGACACACACAAATGTCTTTTATCTGCCTTTCTCTGCTTTTACATACTAAACGCTTCTCTTTGTGTGTCTGTCGGCTCTGTAGGCCAGCTGAGGATTTAAGAAAGAGCGCTTCTGTGTCCTCAGAGCATCCCTGACCCTCCTCCACCCCCAGTGTTCTCTTTTCTCGCTGGACAGCTGTGGCGCCCAGCTCGCCAGACCTTGAGCCCAGTGTTTGCTGTTCAACTGCTCCTTCCACCTCTACACATACAGAGGCCATTCATGTGCAGCCTCTCTACCCACTGCCTCTCTATATCCTGAGGCACAACGAGCACTCCTGTGTGCTCGGACCCTGCCTTGGCCCTTTTTGAGTCGTGCTGGGTTTCTGAGGCTGCCCCGGCTGTGCCCTCCGTCTGCTTGACTGAATCATAGAGAACCAGGCCCATTATAACTGTAGCTTTCACCGAGGACTCTGGCATATGAACCGGCAGTGCACGTTGGTCACAGTGGAGACCACAGAGCTAGAATGTGATGAAAAACAAAGATTGTTTTTCCTGACAGCTTTGAAAATGGTTAGAATCCTGAACATAAATGTTTAGTCAGTCAGTTCTGACCCAATAACCTGATGAAAAGTGTTCTACCCATGTTGTTTTATCTGAAAACAGCACAATTTTTAAGTAACAATGATTACCGTTTGTTAAGAACTGTTAAGAAATGACCAGTGCTAAAAATACAGCCTATCTGAAGCACTTCTTCGCTAAAAAAATGTTGTATAAAGGAATCAGTCACACAACAAATATTGCAGCTGATATGGTTGCAAACACAAGCCAAAGATGACACTCTCCCTCTCATGCTCTATTACAGAAACATGCACTGGCCAAGCAATAGATTGCTGGCCAAAGCAGAGTCAGATTCTAACAAAAACAAAATGTTTGTGTGTACAAGCTTCTGGCCAGTATTCATTTGTACTGGGAAAGTAAAAGAAGAGGTGAAATTGGTTTATTGTGTTGCTTCTATTCTGGTCTAATTGTTGACATAAACAGATGTATGTCAGAAATGTTGGCTGGCTTTGAGTGGAGAGCGAAGCCTGAGGAAGCATTATGCCTCTGAAAGATGTGCCAGTTCTAGAGTGGCCTGACTCCAGCAGAGAGGAGCTTACTGCAGGCTACATCTCCATCTGCCTCAGCTCAGCTTCCCTCACTCCAGTCTCTGTAAGACTGGCTATTCTCTCTCTCTCTCTCTCTCTCTCTCTCTCTCTCTCTCTCTCTCTCTCTCTCTCTCTCTCTCTCTCTCTATCTCTCTCTCTCTCTCTCTCTCTCTCTCTCTCTCTCTCTCTCTCTCTCTCTCTCTCTCTCTCTCTCTCTCTGTCATAGCTTCTGTCCTTCTTCCTGTCCTCTGGAGCTCGAGGGCTCTGTGAAGTCCTCACATGTGACATATGTGAATAGCTTTAGCATATGGCTATTGGTGCCCTGTGTGAAGGACCTATAGTGTCGGGACAGCAGGAGAGGACTAATTGATTTTAATGTGCTTTTATGAAGACGGTTCCAAGTCCTCACTCATTATTAAGCAACGGGTATAGACAATAATGGTGCCAGTGCTGCGCAGAGAGCAGACAATAATCCAACCGGCGAAATACCATTTGCTCTGAAGTGGTTTCTGAAATAGAATTCCATGTAATGTGGAGTGTCTCCAATTTATACCCTTTGTTACTGTGAATTGAATATGCTGTGCTAAAGATGCCTATGAGAAACACATTCTTAGAAATATAAGTATCGTGTGGGCCTTTTTGAAGAATAAGGTCCGTCAGTAGTCTGTGTGTGCTGAAAGAGAGATTTTGGCTGGTTAGTGCAGGTTGGTGAATGCCTGAGGAGGTTTAAGGTAGGGAGAACATGTTCCTCTGTTTCCCCAGGCATTTATTCATGACTGCCTGATCTTTGAGCTTAAGCTGTTGCTAAGGGCGGACGAGGACAGAAGGAGAACCATACTCCATCTTTGTATCTAAAACAGCTGTAAATAGTGTAATATTTTTGATACAGGGTATGAGGTATTCAGTACAAATGCTTTATTCATCATTATTAAAAATGTGATTGGTAAATTAACAGATGAAAAACAATATTTCCTTCATCAAAAGGATCTTGAGAAGTTCTGAGATCCACTGAGATCCACTGAGATCTTCTTGGGCATTTGCTTTGTAGATCCTAGTCTCGAAAGCATCCTCACACTTGCTTCCACCACATTCTTTACTGCTGTCCATAGACCATCCATAGTGGTCAGAGATGGAAAATAACTAATTATGTTCACACTCATTATAAAATGTTATATGCTCTGACTGTACTTTTAAGTAGAATTAAATTGTAGTGCTTTTACTTTTTACTCGAGTTCATCTCTAAGTACTTTTACTACACTACTTCAACTTTTATGTACATTTCAGCTCAAAAGCTAGAATGAGTTGAATAAAACTAGTTCCATGGCTTGTTACCACATGAAGTCATTTTTTAAAGTTGATCTGATGAGCCATTTTTACAGTGCAGGCAGTGCAGTCAGCTAGTTTCTTTAGGTAAGTTAAAATAATGTACAAAAAGTTATTTGGCAGTAGGCCTAGCACTAAAAATAACTATTAAATTCATATCCGGCTCATTGTTTTGATTCTTAATCAAGTAATCAGCTTTTTGGTGACACTTTAGATATTTAGATCTCCACGGGTTTTAAAATGTACCTAAATTGTTTGACTGCCAGCATAATCATTACTGCTGTTGTAGATGGTAGACATATCTCAGTGAAAAACTTCTTACCACAATATTTTAGGATTTCATACCATAGCTACAGAACTGGCCTTATCAAAAGCATACACGTTTTACATACTTAAATTATTCACTCAAACTTAATTAACAATTAATCAAATCTGCTGTGTTTGGTCTGAGCAAAAAATAAATGTGACTTAATGGAAAGTCTGAATTTGAGTCATGTTAGGCTTTGAGTAATGTTGGGCTTTGAACAGTTCAATGGAAATGAATCATGGATGGTAGTAGTGCCCTGTTCCCCAGATCCAGGATGTGATGATATGTAGATACATCACTGTAAAACTAAAACCTCTGCTAAGTAAGCACTTTAACCCAGGGATCATGCATGATACATTCTACGCATTACACTGTTGAATAATTGTGCATTAGGTACTACAAAGTTTGATTCTTCTAAGAACTTTTAGAGGATATTAAAAATAAACAACTTTTGATAAATCGTAAATTGTTTTTCAGCAAGGTCTTTGATACTGAACATCAAAGTTTGTGTAATATTTTGATTTGACAGTCTTACTATAATCTTGTATCAAAGTGTTCTCAAATGATTCCTCTCAGAGGCTTATTTTTTACATGAAGAAGCTTCTTAAAATACTACCTGTTTTAATTTCCTGCATGTGTTGCTGTTGATGTTTTTGGTAGAAGAGATGATGAGTTGGGGGGGTGTCATGTTATCACTGTAGTGCTATGAAGGCATCAGTTTAGTTGTCAGTGATGGAATTAGATCCTCTATGTTCAGATGAAGCTCTGGGCAGAAATCTATTAAGTTGTTCTTTACCATCTGAGTCTTTTTTTTCCAGGTTGGTTTTGTTCACACGCAACAACTAAATGAGCCAAAAGGGACTTGTTTGTCTTACAGCACAAAAATATGTCAATGTAAATGCAACTGGAGGATATGTAAAGGTATCTCAGCATATTAAAAATCTGTACTTGACTTTATTCAACAGAAAGGAAATAGATAGCATTATTGAATCTAGTTGTGAGTGATTTAGGCCTATTTTTTTTCACTTTATTCATACAATACCAAACCCTGACTTCTTATTACTTCTCCATGAAACACTACTTTATGTGTCCTCCATGTAAAGTAATCATATTCACTTGGTGTCCCCTCAAGTAAAGTGGAAAATATGCAGCCAAAGCTCAAGAACTGTGTTCTATACAAGTTTACTTAATGGAGAAAAAATGTGATGAAGAATCAGTACATTAGTTAACATTTAATAAACAGGACTAACATGTAAGTGTTACTTCCCATGTCTTTATATAAGTAAGCACACATATCTGTCCATTTTTAGTGTAATAATCAGCAGTTAACACACAGTTAATGAGTAAGTAAACTAATAATAGACTAAACTATCCATTAACAATGTAATCTTCCATGACTAATTACCACTTGCTTAGTTAATTACTAAGTAATAACTGGATGGACATAGACATTTCACCAATATCACAGTAATGGGTAATCATTGAGGTATTAATAGCATAATAAAAGTACCCATATTCTATATTTTTGCATTGTATTTTTTCCCTTGAAAGGTCTTCTTATGACATTTATGTATCGAAAACAGTCATAATTCATTTTGATTTTAATTTTTTATACATTTTTACTATTTTCCGACCTCTCTTCATATATTAGAAATAAAAAGCAGTTTTTATATATGAAAACAAATGCTGTTCTGTATTGTGCTTAATTCAAAAAGCAATCCAGGCAGATACACTCATTAATTAGTGTGAATGGGCAGAGCTAACCTGCTGTCGGCTGAAATAGTTTTGTTTTACATGCCATCACAGAAGTAATGAATTCAGAACAGGTTGTTTTTACTTTTTGTGCAAGGACCGTATGCGTGAGTGAACAATAAGTTTTATGTGTATTTTTTTAATATTTGCTTGATATTTATTTATATTTGTAAGGATTTCATTATTTCATTTAGTCACTCTAGTCATATTGGATGTCCTACCAATGGGTGCTGCTTCTGTGCTGCTCTCAGATATTGACCTTCATATTTTTTTTATTTCACTAAGTCTGCATAATATATTTGTTGGAGGTTTCGGGCATTTAGGTCATTCATTGGGAAGATTTTCAGGTAAAGTGAAGGGCTTGCTTCATTAATTTTTACACAGCCATGATGGTCTTAGTCTATGCTGCTTTATGTTTTACTGCCTAATTTATGAGGACTATGAATGCAGGCAGGTCATGCATGAAAACAGTAACAAAGTCAGCAACCCTAATAGTGTGACAGTGTTCAGTCCAGTTAAGAGACTTTAGTGCTAGTTATGTGACAGTATACCTTAACATATAAATATATAGAGGACAATAAAAGCAGCGCGGCAAATCAAATACTCATATATGAGCAGCGCAGAGGTGAATCTAATGAAAGAGAGATTACTCCAGTGAACAAATGAACTGTTGTGATGAAACAGCTGTCACACTTCTCACATCACACCCTTATGCTATCTTTAGACAGCGGGTTTAGATCAGATTCAGTTTTGCTCCTTGCCTGATTGTGGATGTCATCATTTGTTGAAAGCATGAATACAATTATAATCTCAAAACAAAACTATCTGGCTGTTATTTTTGATGTTTGGAAACGAAAAAAAAATGTCTATATGAAGTCTTAGACTCTGAAAATACTTTTTTAAGTATATTTGAGTGTCTTTTTTTATTGCACTCTCTGATCTTGGCCAAGGACATAACCCATTCATGAGCAAGTCTGAGGAAAATGCGTCTTTGAGAAGGAAGAATGACGCTCCTACTTCCCTTTCACTGCCATAGGAATGCATTAAGCACCAGCCATGATATCATCTGCTCAGTATTCATTATATCCATTTCCATTGTATAGTCTCAAAATGCTCAAATTACCCAATGAAAAATGTGCATGTGCTGTCATGCGAGATAAAACAAACAATCCTGTTTTGAAAAAAAAATGCTACACTGGGTCCTAATATGCCTGGATGGCATTGTCAAAATGCCAGGCCTTTTATCCCATTCTTTCATTCTTTCTTTCATATTCTCTCTCTTGGGGCGCGGTGAGGACGGTGCATGAATGTCTTCCAGCGTTAATGGCCTTTCTTTTTTCATGAGAACTGGAGCAGTGGAAAAATTCAATCCATTCCACTTTTTGCTAGTGTTGTTGCAGAGCTCCACCTGCACCCACTGCTCACAAGCCACGAGGTCAACACGGGCATTCTCAAGCCTTTCTTAAAGACTTCCTGGCCCTCTGTAGGGTCCTGTCACGTCGTCAGTGTCCTCGCAGAAAGACAAAAGCTTCTTTCAGCCTTTACTTCCTCCCTCTCGTGTTCATGTCATGAACAGCATTGTTCATTGACACTTTGGTGAATCTATCCCAGCACTTGACAGCCATTTGGAAATATAGCAAGAGAAAGAAAGAAATGGCTGGGGAGGGAGGGCTTAAGACATGCTTACAGCAGACGTGAATGGAGCAATGCGTGTAGACATATGGAGGGATGATGGCAACCTTTGGCGCAGTGTTTACTCGAAGCACTATTGACTATTTCGAGTTGTAAACGAGGAAGCCTGTGTCTTATTCTTGCTTTTATTTTCATTAAAAATATATTGACCAAATGGAAGCACGTAATCTTGCCATTATCTGCTTGACAGTAGGTGTTCAAGAACTAGCCTGAAATGTCAGCTATGAATAAAACTCAAACACACACACACACACACACACACACACACACACATTGTCTAAGCCACTTATCATTCAGGGTCGCGGGGGTGATAGAGCATATCCCTGCTGTCATTGGGCAGAAGGCAGAAAGGCCCACATATACACACCTACCCCAAGAAGCCAAAATATTGTGACCACCTGCTTAATATGCTGCTTGTCCTTCTCGTGCTGTTACAACAGCTCTGACCCATCAAGTTATGAACTCTGCAAGACCTCAGAAGGTGCCCTGTGGTATCTGGTATCAACATGTTAGCAGTAGATCCTTGCCAGGTGGGGCTGCCGGGAATCAGACTTCTTGCTCCAGCACATCCCAAAGATGCTCAATCGAATTATGATATGAGGAATTTGGAGGTGAGGGCAACACCTTGACCCTTTGTCATGTTTCTCAAACCATTCCTGAACGATGTATGCAAAGTGGCAGGTCGCATCCTGCTGAAAAATATGTGCAGCCAGGGAATGCTATTGATATTACAGGGTGTACCTGATTATAATATAATAGTAGTAGTAGTGGTGGTGGTGGTGGTAGTAGTAGTGGTAGTAGTAATAGTAGCAGTAGTAGTGGTGGTGGTGGTGGTGGTGGTAGTAGTGGTAGTAGTAATAGTAGTAGTGGAAGTACCAGTAGTAGTAGTGGTGGTAGTAGTATTAGTAGTACTTGTGGTAGTAGTACTGGTGGTAGTAGTAGTAATAGTAGTAGTAGTAGAAGCAGTAGTAATAGTAGCAGTAGTAGTAGTAGTAGTAGTAGTAGTAGTAGTAGCAGTAGTAGTAGTAGTAGAAGCAGTAGTAATAGTACCAGTAGTAGTAGTAGTAGAAGCAGTAGTAATAGTAGCAGTAGTAGTAGTAGTAGTAGCAGTAGTAATAGTAGCAGTAGTAGTAGTAGTAGTAGTAGTAGTAGTAGTAGTAGTAGTAGTAGCAGTAGCAGTAGTAGTAGAAGCAGTAGTAATAGTAGCAGTAGTAGTAGCAGTAGTAGTAGTAGTAGAAGCAGTAGTAATAGTACCAGTAGTAGTAGTAGTAGAAGCAGTAGTAATAGTAGCAGTAGTAGTAGTATTAGTAGCAGTAGTAATAGTAGCAGTAGTAGTAGTAGTAGTAGTAGTAGTAGTAGCAGTAGCAGTAGTAGTAGAAGCAGTAGTAATAGTAGCAGTAGTAGTAGTAGTAGAAGCAGTAGTAATAGTAGCAGTAGTAGTAGTAGTAGTAGTAGCAGTAGTAATAGTAGCAGTAGTAGTAGTAGTAGTAGTAGTAGTAGTAGTAGCAGTAGCAGTAGTAGTAGAAGCAGTAGTAATAGTAGCAGTAGTAGTAGCAGTAGTAGTAGTAGTAGAAGCAGTAGTAATAGTACCAGTAGTAGTAGTAGTAGAAGCAGTAGTAATAGTACCAGTAGTCGTAGTAGCAGTAGTAGTGGTGGTATTCAGTTTACAATATATTTGGCTGATAATTACATACTATATTTCTAGTTGGTTTTTTTTTGTATGTTCATTTAGGAAATGAGTTGGCATGATAAATTATGTCCATTAATACAACAGTGTCATGTGACCATTAACATTAGTTGTGATAATTATTATTCCATTATATTCAATGTTTGATGACAGTTATCCAGAGTACACAGTAAAAATTAGCATGTGAGAGTCATGACATCAAATATTCTTGTTGGTTTTAAATGTTGACATTTGATGGACTACAGCAGACCAGATATATCATTGAGATTCTTTTTCCCAGCGTTTGCTGTCTACCACAGTAGTGAAATAAAGCAGATGGTAATTTTTTTGGAGCCATCAACACTAAATGTTAAAATCTAGAATCATCCAGTGTTATAAAACAAAAAAATGAGGAATCTTCACTGCTAAAGTTCTCTTATATTAATCATCAATTTTTTCCAGTAGTGCTGTCACCATAGCAACATTTCTGAATGCGTGGGTTGGTAATGTGCCAGACGATGGTATTTTAAACGCTAACACATGAACGCAGCATATGGCTTTTGTCATAACATGACACTGTTTTATGGCTGAACATAATCTGTCCTGACGGCTTATGACACCTTCCATGGCTTGTTTATGGCATGGTTATGTCAATGTTATATAACAGGGTTCAAGTAGAGTTAAGCCCAAGAAACACTATGCTGACCGTAGGTCGTCAGGTGTGTTGTTTGTGTAGTCTGTGTGGTGTGTATGGCACCCTTGGCTCTAATTGGTCCACTTTGCTTTTTTGGCCAATTGACAATGATGAATCAGTGATAATGGTCAGCTGTGAGAGAGAGGGCAGATGACGAGAGAAAACAAAGCAAGAAAAAGAGTGACACAAGATACTGATACTCAACATTTCAGCAATAGAAATGGGCATTTCAACATTTTTTTAATAGTTAAATGTCAAAACGTTTATACAAACAATATGTGATTAGTGTATCCCCAACAAGAAAAAGAAAATGAAGAAGCATGAATGCATGAGAGCTTGAAGGTACACTGATAACATAAAAAAGCATGAGATACCTTATTTCATGGACTTTTTAACTTGTCATATATAATATAATCCACTGCTTACTGTACAAAAGTTAACATTTAAGTGGCCTTCTCACCCACCCAGCACTGCTAACAGTGATTTACTTTCACACTCTAGGTTTAGCTTAAAGGGAAATGTAGTCATTAGCGTGGTTAACTAACACCCTTTGACATTGTTTTGAACAGTGGAAATGCTGGTAATGTTAGGTAGCAAGAAGGTTTTCATTTCAAATCAACATGAATACTGGCTGGTTAATTTACTATCTATTACACTCTGGGTGGTGTCCCTTCTATTCTTTGGTGGCACTGTATCTACATAGTATAAGACATGTTGGCATTGACAAAATTATGTTATGTTTGCTGTGCAGCACAGCATCTGAAAGATGTCATTTTGCCCATGCTTGAGGTATGAACTGACAGCCCTGAGAACTTATTGTTGACAGCACGATGATCAGCTCTTACCGCCTCCATATCTGGCAGTAAGTACGATCCTTGCACGTTGGGATGTGAGCCTTAAGTTAGTCTCCTCCCTTTCAGCCAATCAAATGCTAGCATGCCTAAATTGGTAGTCTTGGAGACATAGCCTCTGGGAGAGCACATCGAAATTATTCAGTATAACTTGCAAACCTATACCCATGTTATCAGCATTACGTTTATGTTTACTGGTGATAGTAAAAAGGCTGTAAAATGGTTGTAAGCACCTGTTTCCTATCAACACCACTGTTAAGAGATCTGAGTCAGTAAGATTCTCTACAGTAAACCTGTTCGCATCGAACCACTCTCAATGGCTTTGTTGACATCTCAACCACTGAATTACACAATCATTAAAAAAATGTGTGACTTCCTTTTAAACACAAACATTGAAGCTTATAATAAATTCAAACAAAATATTCTTTGTATGCTGCAGCTTTTTAGACTATTGACAGTTCCTGCTATGGACAGTAGCATTAAGTACATGTGTATTCGGTTTCCACTCACAATCCAAATTATTTTTCCCACCTCCCTTCCTTTAGTCATACTTTGTAAATGAGTTTAGTAAATAATTGTAATCTTGCACAGTGCCAAAATGATTTTAAATTAGACCTAGTAATTTTTTTCCTCTCTCTCTTAGTTGTTTATACTATTTGTATTAGTTTATTTTCTAAAATTAAAGGCTGTGTGCATTTAAAATCTGATATAGGAGATTAAAACCTAGGTAGAGCTTGTATGCAGTGCAGTAATCTGGGGGGTCTGAAGGTGGACCAGCAGTGGCAAACAATCAGCAGGGTGCCGACCTTATCAAGCCCGTTACTTTATTTGTTTACATACAGTTACTGCAGCCAGAAAAGGGTCCAGCTTTAATATGATGATATGATAAGATGCTAAAAATGCCCAGGCATAGCTTAGACCTGTAAAATTTGAAGATCAATCTACTGAAAGAATCTTTAGGAAACATCAGGTGGTTCTTCTACAGCATCACTCCAAAGAACCCTTTTAGCACCTTTATTTTTAGCACTATAGTTCAGTGTAGTTCACTTGTGCCTCATTCATACTGCAACACAAATTAGATCAATACACACCGCTCCCTGATTTATTGCTCTCATTAACTCTGCAACAAAAAAGGACTTATAATAGGAAGCACAACAGGAGGAATATGCATCATATTTTAAACTCACTACTTAAACATCCATTAGCAACTGCAGCCGTGGCACCAGAAGAGTGCAAACACATCAGTGATGTTTGAATAGGAAACAGAGCACAATGGGGTAGTCTAGCTCACTGAAGTTAATTCAGGGAAAATGAAGCCTTTTGGTTGAATCTGCTCATGAAGATGGGTGAAAGACGTTAGCTAGCAAGGTAGCTGTGAATGCTGCCATGCAATATGTGTGTTGATGCATTGTATATTAAGTGCATTTTGCATTCTAGATGCCCCACAAATCTCAGATGCCACCACTTCGACCTTAATTGCCTTTTAACATGCAGCAGTTACATTTTTCTCTCGCACACATGCAAAACATCTCCTCAACAGTTTAATTATAAAGCAAGAACATGTGCTGTCAACAGGTGGAACACATATTTCCAAGAATCAATCTCAATAAATTAGCATTTATAAATGGAGATGGGAATAGAGTTCAGAGAGAAAGAGGGGACGGATGAATTTCACGTGGGCAGACTAACTGCTACAGACACAAACTGCCTAATAGTTACTTCTTGAATTTAATTCTTGCTAAGGGCATACATTTAGGAATATTTATAAACTCACTCATTTCAAAAACATTGAGGACAAAAATGAACAATAATGCAAGACATAAAAATACATTTATGTGAAAGTCTGTTTATGCTCTCTGACCATTGTTTACAGTCTGACCACACTGCTCTCATCCCTTGTTAGTCTTCACATTTTTAGGGGGCATCAATTTAGAGGGAAATTCTAATCACTTTTTAAAAACATTTTATGTAACTAAACTCATTCAGAGTGGTTTGATCTGAAATGATCTGTTCTAGAGAAACTGTCCGAATTGTTCACAGTGGTGCTGACAGGAGCCAGACATCTGAAGAGTTCAATGCCTCTAACAGCTCCCTCACAGAAAGTAATTACATATCCTGGTTATAGGTGTATTGCCTGATGCATGAGAAATTGTTTTAAAACTTTGAGATGGCAGATTGAGGTGTTTGAACTAAATTATGTATTTTAAAACAAGCAAGGCATATAAAATGAATGTGTAGTTATGAATGTGTAATTTGTGAATGTGTGAAAAGTCTAATTTCCCAGATTTGCATCTCTGTTACTATAATAATCATTACATATAAAAACCTTTGGATAGTAAACAAAATGGCTATATTTGGGTTGTGCACATCAAGACCCCTGGTTCCTATCATTGTCATTGTAAAGAAATACAATTAAATGTTTCTTTACAACGCATGCATTGATTTTCATGAACACTAAACACTATGAATGACTTTGTTTATATCTCAGCTATCGAATCATGGCAAACTTCTGAAAAATCACTTGAATTCCGCTGTAATATTTTTATATTTATATATATATTTAATATTTATATATTTAAAGCATTTATGGCAGAAACCAGTCATCAATGTATCATTCAGCTTAAACTCTACTTGTCTGTCTTGATTCAATTGTATTCGAAAAATAAATTTGATAAATACATATATTGGCTAAGGCCTCACTAATAAATATAAACAGATGTGTTAAAATTAGTCATATTGCAAATGGAGTTTTACTATAATTACATGTAACATACTGAGCTGATATCATGTGTTGTACATGCTTTGTAGATGATTCTTTTTTTTTTTTCAAATAACATACATTCAAGTAAATGTCTGTTATCTCTTGCCATAAACTTTCCCTAATCCTAAAGCTAATCCTGAAAATCCTGAGTTTCATCAGATAGAACCTTTTTGAAAGGGGTTCTATATAGCACCAAAAATGGTCTACTATTTTTATAATGTCAAGCATGTAACAAAAGAAGTGTAATGTAAATGTAAATGTAAATTTTAATTCTGAAAAATGTTGTTGCTGTGAGTTTTTTGCATATTTGATACTTAAAGTGTTTTTTTTTTGTTGTTCAAAGGCTGAAATGGACAAATGCAAGTGATCTAACTATCTATCTTCTGCATCGAGCCATTACAGGTGAGACATAAATGGACCATAAATGTTTCATGTCTGCCGTCACAATATGCTTTTGCTTCAATGATTAAGTTATGGCTTTTAAGCCTGCTGTGTTATTTTTCCTTATTTTTGCACATCTTAGCTGTCTGATTTTAATTGTCATGTCTTATTTATGTGTGTCCGCTGTGGCAGTAAACTGTTTTTGGCTTTGATGAGCCTAACATACTTTTGTCATCTTCTCTGCTGAGCAGACAAATAATTTATAGCAAATGGTGCTGCAGGGTTTGTTGTATTTCTCTATTTCCAACCAGTATGTACCTGGTAGGATGTCCAGTTAATTTCTGCATATTACAGATTACAAAGTTATTTTGTAATTAGTATGTGCAAAGTTACACTTAATTTTACCATCATGTTACCACAGTATTACAGAGGAATTGCCAGCAAACTTTAGCACTGTGGAACAATTATTACACTGCAATAAAGGTACTTAATCTGTCTTACTCTGGACTTCTCTATCACGTATGTGTGCATTTACTGAAATGCCAAATCATTAAAATCTAAAATCTTCTAAGCTGCTTCTCCTTCTGGGTCATGGTGGGGTGCTGGAGCCTACCCCAGCTGTCATCGGGCAGAATGCAAGATATACCATGGACAGGTCGCCAGTCTATCACAGGGCAGTCTAAAATCTAAAATATACCTGGGATTTCTCACATTAGTTACTCTGTACTTACATATTGAAGTTGCAAATTGTGCACTAATTACTGTTGTAGACTGATACTCTTTATATTTAAGTATGCACAAAGTACCAGAAAATGACTTTGTTAGCATTACAAATTTTCCTATTAGTACTACTTACTTATCGTATTGTGAAAAAAGTGCTGCTGAATATTTAGTTGATGTGTGCCTTGTTATTTTCATGCCAACCGAGTGAGCCAGCCTTTCCTCCCATTTTGATTTTCAGCCTTGCATCATAAAAATGGTCTGTATTCCAAGCATGATGTGAGCGTACAGTGACAGTGAGGTGATTAAAGGGAAGTGACATGCTGCTTTGATGGCGGGGCATCCTGCCAGCGGTGAGGAGGGAATGGGGGCACACAGAGCTGTGCTCAGAGCAGGTAGATCCCTCAGGGCATCATTTGTGTGCTTCAAAGTAAACACTGGAAGCACTATCTCTGGCAGGCCATGCGTCGTACACCGTTACGGACGGCCATTGTTTCTCCAAAGCCTTAGCACCAGTTATTCAAGTGTGTCACTGCCAATGCAATCACTCAGTGCTGTCTGGGACATGTGCTGCGTAAATGTTCACAACACAGCCTGAATATGATTAGCAATTTAATGGATGTTTTATCAGCTTGACAGATCTGCTGCTTTTATTACAGTTTACAAACTTAAAACACAAAGATCAGGACCTGCAGAATCTGCGCTGAGGCCTTAGAGAGAGAGAACTGGGTAAACCTATTGGCTGTTTTTTGTGCTTTAAGATATCATAGTTCTCTTAAACCAGAGATGCCCCACTAGAACTCACAAAGAATTCATTATGTTGATGTTTATTATTGACCTGTATTAAACTGAAAATGGTACAAGAACATGGTGGACTTCATTTGTGTAGCACATTCTTTAAAAAATAGGACAGGACAGGAGCACGTTTACCACTGTTTTCACTACGTTTGTTTTTAGCATCACTTAATACTTGTTTAGGGACTGAAGATACCAAGTGATTCAATTTTTACTTTTTTTCTATTTTGCCATTTTTCAGTCATATACAAATATTCAGCTGAGCTGCCATATAGAGCCTTTGTTGTCATATTATGCATTTCATAATATGCTACATATTTTCCAAAGGAAACCGGCAGGCCAATCTATCACCCACACACTGATTATGTAGCCCTGCTGTTGCAAGATATGCAGAATGCTCCTTGGTGTTAAAAACAATGTGTCTAAAACGATGTGGATGGGCTTTTTCTTCTTTGGCCCATGGAACATAACATCAGTTATTCCCATGAACAGCCTAGAAGGTTGACTCATCATACCACAATACACATTCCCTGTGTATCAGTCCATTTCAGATAAGCTGAGCCCAGAGAAGTCAGCAGTGTTTCTAGACTGTGTTGACATATGGCTCACATTGTGCACAGTACAGTCTTTACTTGCACGTGTGAGTTCAGTGACAAACATTGTTTATTGACAACATTTTCTCAAAATATTCCTTGTGGTGATAGCCCTCACATGCCGGTTTTAATGCAGAGCCATGTGAGGGATTGAATAGATTTACAAATCGTTGCTTTCTGTTTTTATTTGCATTTCACATACTTAATGAATGCCACAGCCCATTCATTAAGCCTAATATAGAGGACCAAAAGTTTAAGTTAAAGAAAGTCCATGCAAAAATTACAAGTGACTTACAATGTATGTCTATATCTATTATTACTGTTTGGCTGCTTTGTATACACTCAGATGCAAAAATGTGGATAAATTTAACATATAGGAGGAAAAAAGTCACAAAGGGGAACCTGTGCAAAAGCTATGTCATATTTCTTTAACAGTATTTTAAACTCAGCAAATAAATAGAAACTGCACACAAACATTTGCAGAGGAACCTCTTATTCAGCTTTGTCCTTTGTAGAGGGTATGTTCATGTATTTTCACTTAGTGAATAAATACACCACATCATTTGTGACCAGGGAACTTTTGCATTTGACTATATATGGAAATATGGTTTATAATAATAATAATAATAATAATAGACACTGTACAATAAATAATAAAAGAAAAAAAGAAGGTAGATAAAAAGTAAGAACATGAACAAACATACACAGACACATACAAAACCATAACACAAACACATAGAATCAACCATATGCTAGTTTAAAAAGAGTTTTGAGTCGGGATTTAAAAACATCAACAGATGAACAAGCTCGCAGTTCATCAGGAAGACCATTCCACAGCTTTGGACCTGTGACACAGAATGCTCTATTACCAATGGTGCTCAGCTTAAAATGTGGGACCTCAAGCAAGTGGAGGCTAGAGGACCGAAGAGTACGCACTGGAGTATAGGGTTGAAGCAGACTTCTTAGGTAAGATGGGGCAAGATCATGCAGGGATTTAAACACCAACACAAGTCATTTGTACTGTATACGGTACTTCATTGGGAGCCAGTGGAGACGACTAAGGACTGGAGTAATATGCTCCCACGATCGTGTATGGGTCAGCACCCTAGCAGCAGAGTTCTGCACATATTGCAGCCTGCTCAAAGCCCGAGCAGGGAGGCCAGACAGCAGAGCATTGCAGTAGTCAAGCCTAGAAGTTATACATGCATGGACTCATGGTCTCAGCAGCAGTGAAAGAGAGAAAAGGGTGAATCCTAGAAATGTTTTTAAGATGGTAAAAGGCTGTCCTACATGTGTTGTTAATGTGTGATTCAAACGATAATGTAGAATCAAAAATTACTCCAAGATTTCTCACTTGTGCAGAGGTAGAGACAACAAAACCAGGGATACAGACATTTGTGTCACTAAGCCTCCTGACTGTTGCAGGAGAAGCAGTTATGATGGCTTCAGATTTTTTATTATTCAGGCTCAGGAAGTTCTCCACCAGCCAAGCCATCACGTCAGTTAAGCAATATGGTTATATAGTTCACATTTTTTCATTGTTTTATATTGTTGTTCTATGTATGCAATTAGATTAGGAAGACAGTTATGTTCTATTTTTAATAGAAAAATATTTTATGTCTCTTATGTCTGTTTTATCTATGTCTGTGTTTCTATACACTGTTGTATTTTATTTTTGTTATGCCAACAGGGAAAGTAAGAATATCTTGGTAGAGTCGGACCTGTTTCTCTGTGCATATGCAGGGTTCCCTCGGATCTAAACCTCTAAAGTGCCTGATTTTTTACTATTAGAGGTATTAAATGTAGAGATGTCCACGTAATATTTAGTGGCTCAAGTGTTAACTAAAATAAGCTCAGTGCAGTTCAGATTCTTTTTCACCCTGTTTACTCCACTGTCACAGGGGAGCCTTAAACAGATTTCCACAACCTGCAGCAGTGATGAGTGTTTTCAGAAGGTAACAATGAGCTTTAAATGAGGAGATTTAAACAGTGTATTATCTGCAGCTCCAGTGTTTCACTGGGTTTACTGTAGCCACCCGTAGTCCAAAAAATGACCACGTGAAATGTGATCATGTGGCTAGAGCTGGTCCTCTGCTGCTTGATGTGAGTGACATGCTGCCAAAAGCATGTATTAAGTACACTCCTGCAAAGGAAGCATTTTTCTTTACCATCCAGATGTGCCATTTCCGCTTTAAAACAGATGTTAACAGAAGCACTAGCATATTCAAAGGTGAGAGAAAGGAGCAGTGACTGTGTGCATTAGATCAATAACATCAAACATATTCACCACCTTAGAAGATGGTTATTTATTAGTCCAAACGATGCAGTTCAGAGTGTATCATACTATTCAATAATGAGAAATGAAGTGATTTAAAGTAGCTGTTGGTCAAATCATCCGATCGGTCAATCAGATTTGATTATAAGCTAGTACCAAACACACTATAAAATGGTCATGTTGAAAAAGAAGGTTCTCACATTATGTTTGCGCTAAAATAAACCAAAATCACTGTAGCATTAACGAGACTCGGTATCGGCTCATGCTCAGTTTTAACAACGAAACGAATCAGAACATCAGTAATTAAGTAGTAAAACAAAACCTAAAGTTGAAAATGTGTAAAATCTGTTGAAAACTGAGTCAAACCCAGGACAGTTCACCCCTGAAAATATCCAACTGACAGTGGGCCTGGTGTAAAACTGACCACAGACAAAGACTAGAGGACAGTAGAACTGATAGTCAAGCACACTGAAAAGACCATATAAGGATTCTACAGTCTAAAGGCATTTATCTGTGTTTTTTTCTTAAAAAGTCTTAAAAAGCTAGGTGAAAAAGGGAAAAATAGAGAAATGGATAATAGGACACATCATTTATAATTACTAAATGAGTGTGTGAAAAGGATCACATAGAACAAAAAACTTATAGAAAGACTGATTGTAATGAGGGAGGCACGGTGGTGTGGTGGGTAGCGCTGTCGCCTCACAGTGAGGAGGGCCTGGGTTCGATTCCCCGGCCGGGTGACCAGGGTCCTCTCTGTGTGGAGTTTGCATGTTCTCCCCGTGTCTGCGTGGGTTTCCTCTGGGTTCTCTGGTTTCCTCCCACAGTCCAAAGACATGCAGTCGGGCCAATTGGACATGCTACATTGCCCCTAGGTGTGAGTGACTGTCTGTCTGCTCTGCGATGGACTGGCAACCTTCCACCCGAAGACTGCTGGGATAGGCTCCAGCACCCCCCCCGCGACCCTGACGGAGAAGCGGCTTAGAAAATGGATGGATGGATGGATGGATGATTGTAATGATTTTAATGACCATTTCCGCTGACAAGCTTCTCCCACCGTCACTGCAGCCTTTTTCTGCTTGTTGATGTCAAAAGAAAAAGCGACGTTACCACTAAAAGCTGAATGTTGATCTTCTACACAGTTAAATGTATCTGCAAAAATGTGCCATCGCATCATCGCCAGCGCAATTTGTGAGAGAAGTTGCTGCCGCAGCCTGCGGCTGTTGTTGCTCATCGCAGTCTGCTTCACTTCATGAACAAACTTGGTCACGTAATGGCGTTCCGACTGCAAAACGACTTATCTTTGATACGGAAAACATGCATTGCATCAGAGTAATGATAAAATACAAGCCAAGCGTGAAGTCTATGCCTGTGACTCACATTTTTGGGCTTGTCAGATCATGTTCTTTTCATATCACAATCAGCGCGATGATAACATTGTACTACTTAGAGAGGAGTAGCTGAATTAAAAAAGAGACATTTTCCATTTTCCGCATATGCCTCTAAAACTTGCTTTAAAATTCGGAGTTCACTGAACTTCTATAGTAAATTAACAGGACAATAATTTGTGTTTTTATGTTCTGTTAACTTTTTATTTGAAGCTTAATAAAATCTACATTTTATGGACGCTAGTTAAAGCATCAAATCATTTATTATAATGTAAAGCAGTTGGAAGTGCAAAAAAAAAAAAACGACCTCCCTCATCTCAGTAAATGATGACCTAATTTTGATACCTGTGTGAAACCTTCCCTGGTGGTGATAACAGAGAGGTATAGGAGTAAAATTACCAAGGCACCATTATCCAAGGTTAGGAGGACAGATTTATTTCAGTTCACCTTGTAGCTTGATAATTGATCATATTCGTAGAATAATCTTAGCATATAAGGAGTGAAATTAGAGATATCCCAGAGAAAGATGAGGATGTCATCACTGAACAAAGTGATTGAACATTTTCAGCCTTTAATTAGTGTTGGTTTTATATTGCAGTTGAACATAATAGCATAATGTATGTGGTGGCATTAGAATAATGCACTCCTCTATGGCTCCTGTTGGCGAATAAAGGAGAGAAATGGAAGAAAGGGAGTGAGCAAATTGAATCGTAAAGTTCCAGCTCTGCTGGGAGAGTTTGGATTGTGAATCATCCATGAATATATAATGTGGATATCTCTAAATATAGATTTGACGGCGCTCCCCACAGAGCCTGTCTGACAGGGACAGCCAGTGATCCAACACTGCAGAAAAGAATTAAAGCGCACCAGGCTGTCAGCTCACTCCTCTCAGCAGCCAGGCTCCCTCTGAGCCAGAGGTGATATGACTGGCCAGAAGCCCTGTGTTCAGCGCTTAAAGCACCAAAGCCCATTTCTATATGACTGAAGCATTTCAGCAGGTGCACTAGCCAGAGATTTGGGTCAAAGAAATCAGGATTTAATTCCCCTGTGCGTGTGACACTACCCCTGTGTTGTGTTTTGATGTTTTGATGAATGTCTGCATCTGTTAGGTTCAGTATGGTGAATTTCAGTGGGATGAGAAAACAAGGCAAACACCCATAACCTTTACAATTCCTCAATATCCACCCCTCACATACCCCGCTGCCTGTTCTACTGGCAGAACCACGCACACATTTGAGAAGGTAAAAAAATGTTTTCTCTTAATGTAATGTAAGATGTTATTCCAAGGGTCCAGTCTGCAAGAAATGTTCACACAATGTAAAGAGCAGCTGGTGTACTCAAATCTTCTTCTTCTTCTTTCGGCTGCTCCCTTTAGGGGTCGCCACAGCGGATCATCTGCCTCCATCTTGCCCTATCCACTGCCTCCTCTACTTCAAATGATTTTGAAAATGAAAATCAAAGAAAAACGGAGACGGAAATGTTGATTTTTCTTTTTTCTTTATATGGCTATAATATTTGTAATAATAGAAAATATCTGTTGTGAAAGTGGAAGTCCACATTGTAATACATCATGAACACAGGATTCATAGGAAGTGTTGCCCATTGATAATCCATGTTTACATGGTGGTTTTCGATCACTGTCTTAGAATTACTAAGGAACTCCACCAATTTTTCACCAAAATTTCTGCATAATTCAGGCGTTGAGATGTAAAGTCATTTAGAGTGGTTTGATGTGAAAGTTCGTAATAGAGAAACTTACCAATGTCCTTGCAGTGGTGGTGATAGAAACCAGGGGCTACAATGTCTACAACACAAATCCAGACTATCCAAAACCACCAGTGGACCTACAAATCTTTTGAGTTTTTCTATCTAGTGTAGATAATGAAGAAATGCTAATAAATCTGAAGATTTTTTTTTTCTGCTGTAAGTTGAAATATATGGAAATGTGTTGGTTTGTAATGGAGAGTGAATGACATGTCTTGAAACAGACAGTGTTTATATACTACACATACTACATTTTTTATTTAAAACATTTCAATTTTCCATCATATGAACCTTTCAAGAATGAAACGTAACTTTTGTTAAAAAGCTCTTTAAAGTCAGACCCATTTTACCCTTTTTCTCTGGATCTACTATAAAGGTATGACATTTTGGCCCAGAAAGTGTATAAAAACAAACAGAAACACACACACACACACACTCTTACTCTTACTCTGTTAATTATTGGATTCTGTCCAGTGACCACCGGAGCTCCCCCTGGGCGCTGCCACCTCTACTGGTTTCCCCTCCGCCCCGTATTGACCCTGCTCTGAGAGACAGGGCGTCCTGTGGGAGGTGGGCCAGAGACAGACTTCTCCTCCATCATGAATCATTCATTCCCCCCAGAGTGTTTAAGTTAAGTGCTCGGGTGAGATCTCTTGTGGTTTCTTCTGGCACAAAAATCCTGATGAATTGTCGTTTCAGCTTCTTTATCTAATGCCAATGAGCAAGAGGAGTCTATGAAAGCTGCCAGTGATATTAATTTGATGCCTGAAATGATGCGCATGCAGCAGGCAGCAGTTATTGGCATGTTCACCGGTAGGAAAATAAGCAGAGGAAAGGCCATGAGATCGGGGCAACTGAGATTTATGACAAAGTGCCAGATTCAGACAGTCAGCGAGTTCTCTTGTTATCGGCCATCAGGATGCAGCCCGGGTCATTTGTGATTGATCCACATCTACGGTGTTATCCATCCCTGACTGGGTGGAAAAATGGGAGAGATTCTCTGATCCTTTTAGGGCATTCCTCCCCACTACACACAATTAAATATGGCCAGATTAAGCGTGAGGACAAAGCCACAGGTGGCCATCAGTGAATTAATCACGTTCACTCTCCTGTTTCCACCTTTCACTCTCCAATACTCCTGATTCACTGCCTCTCCGTAGGACTCGAGTAATCAAAAACAATCCCACACTGATAGTCCTAATTAATCACCACTGGCTGATTAAAGTGTAAGAGTAGGTGTCTGTGTGTGTGTGTGTGTGCGCGTGGGCTCGGGGGGGGGGGGGGGGCGGTGGTCACTCTATAATGGTGAATTCATCCTTCTCAAGTGTCCTATGCAAAACATGGAGGTCTATTTCAGACAAGATTAAACATCAGGCTCTCTAAGTGTAATTACAGTGCTTCAGTGTTCAGCCCCAGAGAACCGTGTTGCAGTGTGCAGGAACACCAAGAGACACAGCAAGGTCATTTCCATTAACCACGTTTTAAACCAATATGCAGAGATTAAGGAACAATTAAGCACACAGAAGGAGCTAGCTGCACTACGTCTAATTACATATCTATATCTGAAATGATTACTATGGACCTCTGGATCTTGTGGTCAGCAGCATGGCCAGATAAGAAAGTCTAGGTCTGATATTTGTTTTGTATAAGGAAAATGAAAGGGCTTTTTAAAAATATTCCAAAGCCAATATATTTTGTCCTTTGCTTTTTTCCCCTCAATGACACTGAGTTCTCGGATTTACAAGGTCATTAAATGGTGGACATATAAATATTTATACATACATGCTACAAGCAAGCTAGCAGTGAGATTACATGGCATGAGGGTAAGTTTCTTCTGTTCTAAAACAATATGAGCTACCCAACGTGTAAGCTATTACCACCAGAACAACCATTCTGGCCATTTTGCAAAGCTTGCTCGTTTACTTGCAGTGTTAGCTTGCATCCAAGGATGGAATATGATGTCGTGCAGCCCCTTGGCTGAAGAGTCTTTAGAACCCCCCCGCCACACTTCATAGTAGTGCAAAAAATAGTAAATAAACGTTAAAAAGGCAAATACATCCATATTTATGTGTATTTTGAGCCATATAGAGGGATGACAAGTTGTCTGCTGTTTGTGGTTTTGTATTCAATTTGACGTTTTTAATGTAAAATTTGAATCAGGATTTCTTCTCTTTTTAAGATCAGATCATGTTAGGGAAAACGCTGTGGTCAACGTGACATACCATCTACCATCCAACACATCCCACTTCAATGGCAACAACAAACAACATGATTCAATAATAATAACATTTAATTTGAGAGGGGCCAGATAAATCATTCTTCATATATTTCATTTCTTTAGCCATCTGTGCATATTCAATAACATATTCTTCTTATAATGTTTACATCTGCAGTGGATGGTCCCAGATATTTTGGCTGTCTGGAGCCTTGTGGTCTAAGGTCCCCCAGGGACACTTACAGTCAGGGGCTGGTCAGTAATCCATATCTTGTTGCTTCTAGGAATGTTCATATATATTCCTACTGCTTTAACCCTGTGGAGTCAGAGGTTCTAAAAACTAGATGTTTTTCGGTGTTTCTATAAATGTTTTTGTGATAATATGATTCAAACAGTACAGTTCCTTAATCTGTAGATTCTGCACTTTCGATTCCATCATATCGGAAGATTGTATGTGAGTCACATCCAGAGTTATGAGTCAATAAAGACAAGTTGAGGCACATGCCACCTGCTTCACACTGTATGGAATTGGTGGATGTGTCTCTCTGTCAACTGCCTCTCGCCTATAATTAGTACATTTGTGCGTCCATCTATATTTTGCGTGTAGCTGACCAAGGGACACTTAGGAAATTACAAGGCCTTATCTGTCACATCAAAAACCTTTCTGTCACGCATCGACCCGTGTCGCAAGACAACTTGAACTTCATTTCCCAGAACCCTCAGGAAGATCACGTGACGACGCAACTTCCCTCCGACTCGGAAAACTCAACAGACTTCATTACCCACAATACTGTGGGGAATCACATGATCTCTGAGGAGATCATGCGCTCCTATCACAGGTCGCGCTCACCTGAATACCAACTGTTTGCACCTGTGTTTATAGTCATATGACTTAGTCAGGATAGTTTTTAAGCCCGGGCTTGAGCTCAGCTCTTCGTGAGGTATTGTTTTTCCATGAACATGCTGAGCGTGTTTTCCGAGTGTTTGCTGTACGTCTTTGACTGTTGTTTTGTTATTTGACTTTGCCTTTTTCCCTTTGCCCTTTTGTACAATTGCCTGTGTTTGCTGGTCAGTGTTTTTGGACCTTTGCCTGTTTTTTTTACTGTGATTTGCCTGGCCTCTTTTTGACTTTGTCTGCTCGGTGGTCTGGTCACCATTTTATTTATGGTTTGTCTTTTGGATTTGACCCACACCTGCTTTTTGACCACGCATCTGCCTAGCCCTATTCAAACACCTTTTGACCTTTTAATCCGCGAGCGTCTGGTTTCTGACTAATCGTTACACTTTTCTTTTTGTTCAGTTACCTCAGAAATAAACGGGAAGTGGTATGTAAAATATTTACAGCTGCTGAAGTTGCTGCAGGAGTTTTAGAAAATATAGTGATTAGGATAACATTAATGTACTCTTTAATTCATACATTCTACTACTTTTGTGAATCTAGAAATTTGGTAAATCTATTTCAAGCACCAAATCAATTCGTTGATGTGAGCAAAGCTGTTATGAGATATTAAGAATTTCTAAATATTTCAGCTTTAGGGCCAAATTATTTACAGTGCTCCAGGTCCAAAGGGCCTCATTACACAAAGGGCTGATACTGTTCTGAACATTTTGATATGTATTGTGGATATCATGTCATATGCAAGTGCCATTAAAGGCACATTAAAGAACATATGCAAAAATGAAGAAATTACCTTGCTATTTAGAGGATTCAGTGATGTTTTGAGGAAAATACATGTAGGACAGATACTGTATATCACCTTTGGAACATTTTTTTTACTATAAGACACAATAGTGGCAATTTCTGAGAACATAATTTGGGGAAAAAATCGCTTAGCCCCAGAGTTTCTTGTATGCACATCCAGAGGTTTATTTCAAAAACATAACTTGCCATTGGTCAGGTCTCAGCCTTTCAGTGTGGATAAAATACTAGAGTTATGTTTATATTTCTAGATGTTGTGACTACACTATGTTAAAAATCCTTTGGTGAATCAATAATCTGACGTGATGCAAAACTGGCCTGCATTATTTTGACCAAAATAATTAGTTCTGATTCTTCAGGAAACCAAAAGAAAAATGAATCTGAAATTGTGACTGCTCATTTTTTGGATATCACAAGTAACAGTCACAGTTCATATATACTCATTGGCCACATTATTAGAAACATCTACCTTGTAACTCCACCTGGCTGGTGGACAGTTAGAGACTGGAGCCCATTGGTCTTTTATTGGAAGTAATAATTGGTCTGTGATTGGATGTGCAAGGTAGGGGTTTTGAAAAATGTGGCCAGTGTGTACACATACAATTGTTACAGTGAAGAGAAACACATGACTTATTGATTATCTTGATCTTTTGCACTTTGAGAGTGAATATTATTGGAAATGTACTCTGAACACTGTCTGCTCATGGCCTTCAATACTGTGGTTAAAAGTCTGCCCAGTATGTTTTACTCATAATAGTGAATGCAGCTTTTGAAATATTGGAAATTTTTAAGTGAAGTGCTCCAAAAAAGTATTGGGCCACTATTACTATGTGCTAGTGCTCAAGCTATTGGTCTTGAGAGGGCAATACAATAAGAAGTGCAAATGTGACAATTGTTGCTGAATGGAATTCATATGTGTGATATATCATTACTGAACGCTCTACTGAATGACCTATGGTAGAGTGTAGTAGCTCTCTTATCTGCTCTGAGTGAAAAAGCTACTGCAGTATGGTCTGTGCACTCTAAGGGACCACAGCACTCAATTCTACTGAGAGTGGCAGTGGAGGTGTCAAAGAGTTTAAGTGGTGGAGAAGGCCACAGGGGAGAATAGTGAAGTTCATATGGGTGCGATGACTTGGTAAATTGGAAAAAAGATGTGTCAACATGCAACAGAAAATATCTGCTGACCTCTCCTGAACCTTCTGCAGAAACAGGCTGAGGCCTGCATATCAAAGTTTTAGGAAAGGTGATCCAGTCGAAACTCACTGCCTCTTTCTGCTGTGGTATTTTCAATATCTTGTGACAGAGTCGATGAATGATCATTCTTCACACCTGCATGTTCAATTTTTTTTTTCTTTTTTTCCTCCAAGATTTATCTGAGCAGGCATCATTAAGCTTATCTCTCTTTCAACTAATGGAATGAAGAAATGAGGAGATCTCCACAGAGGGAAAAAGTGCTGGAAAAGAGGCCATCAAATGGCAGATGTAATATAACCATCCAGGGAATGCATTTGTCATTCTTTTTGAGACTTCAGAGAAATTTCCTGATGCCTTTTTTGTCCTTTGTCACTGCTGAGAACCATTCATGGAACGTCTTTTGTGCCAAGTTCTTCTCGGAGGGATTGTATGGTGAGAGAATGGCATAAAAGCTCTTCAACTTTTCCCCGTTCCGAGAGTGAGAGAGCAGTTACAGAGGCAGATGCAAAGCAGAAGTCTGAAAGAATATGAAAATATGGGTGATTTTAGGTTTCAGAAAGAGCATGGTGTAGAATACGCTGCTATTGAAACTTGCTGAAGTATGGCAGAATGTAGTCCTAACACTGCAATCATCACCGCCTAAGCAAAAGCTCATACTTACTTACATCTACTTTATTGAGCTACAGTTACTGAAGTTGTTAGAGGCTTTTTCTTGCAGAAACACCAAATGGCATATTTCAAAATATTTCTACTGGATGCACTTTTGTAGCTTTCATAGCATAACAAACATTACTCCTGACACTTTTGACTGCCTGATCTCTTATGTTCTGAGTCAGTGTTGTAATGTACATTCATTGTTTTTTTTAAGTGAAAATAAGTTCTCTGTACAGCAGTGGTCACCATTCCTGGTCGTGGAGAGTAGATCCTCCTGCAGCAGTCCAGAAAATCAACAGAGCATGTAATATGACCAGGAGGGCCCAAATTATGGCATACAATTATATTATGAGCAAATATGACAAGCCACATCAACCTAATCAGAATCCTGACCATGAAAATTGAAGTGACATTAGATATTAATCTTTGGGTTTCCTACTTGGCAGCCGAGTGCTTTGAATCAACTTTTCGCAACTCCGAGACAACCAGCCACAAGAAAAAAATTACCTGACCTGATCATGCAAAATCCAGACAAGTGTATCACTATAAATCAATGCAGCCTATCAAATTTTGCTTGACTGCATAATCACACATAATAAACACCGAAAACATCCATGAAAATTTTTGCGTTCACTTAATAAAATGGCTGAGGTAATATGGCTAATACTTAGTGCTGGATGTTAGGCTAAAGAAAGGAAAGGCTGTAAATGGAGGCCTGGCTCAGTTCAATAGGTTTAGATACATACACACAATGTTTAGTCTACAAGTGATGCTATCATTTTCTCAGTTTATTAGCTTCATTTGTCAAGACCTCTGAGCATATAACACAGAGCAGGAGATGCATGTTAAAGATGAAGCCTAGTGCTCAGTACTCACAGATGTATTTTCTTTGTTTCAGTTCATGCTTGGTATTTTCAGTTTTCTCAGCATAGAGCCCTATTTAAGCTGGATCACTGGAGGAGATAATGTAACTTGTGTGTGATCTGGCTTATTTGTGAGGGATAAGGACCTGTGCAATTTCCCCAAATAACCCCAAATAACTCTGATCAAAATGTCATCATGTGGACATTAATGTCGGTGTAGCATGGGCTCAGTAAGGATGCTGGAGGCAGGAGCAATGTCTGCAAGAGCCATTTTATCTTTATTTTTACCCCAGAGACAAACAATGAAACCAAAACAGGTCACTTTTTAGTGGCTTCAAAGCCAGACTTTTCAGGCTTCTCTTAAAGTTGAGCTTTTGAGCTCTTAAGTCTGCTGGTTATTTACTTCCATCCCCTCTCTGTTGCCTCTCTGCTCTTTTTAAAAGTTCTCATGCTGCCGATGCCAGATCAGCCTCAACTGGCTCTCATTAAGGGCAGAGTGAGCTCCTGAGCAGAGAGGGAAGGAGAGCTTGTCCTCCTCTCCGTCACTGCCCCCACTCCACAGCTCGGCCACCTGGATTGAGCGTGGGGCAAAGTAAAGTGGCCTTGCAGCAGGAGCAGAGGCAGTGCCTAGGAGGTGGGACCCGAGACTCACATACTGTCCACCACTCCCTGGAGATACCCATTCTTTACCTGCTGTCCTTACGGAGTTTCATCTGCACCCAGAATTCGGACCTCACCTTCCTGCCTGCTCTCGTGGCTGTCATTGGTTCCATGGGATGGGTGCATGGCACAGTCAGCATTATTCAAAAGGGGCCACACTTCAGCAGTTCATTTTACTGTTTGTCTTGCTTTCAGGTTGCAGAAAAAGTAAAAAAAAAAAAAAAAAAAAAATGAAGAAGCTGTTGTCTATTTTCCAGAATTGTTATTACTTTTCTGTGATGTTGATTCGAGCAGGACTGCTATTACTGAGGGAGCTCTGAGTTTGGTGAATTATAGAAGGTAATCCACACCAGAATTAGCAGACTTGTAAAACTAGCAAACTTGTAAAACTGCAAACATTGCAGATTCAAACTGGATTAAGGTCATGGATCTCTTCGGTAATCACACAAATTACAGCGCAGGTAAAATGTGTCCAGCACGCACAAACCTCAGGGTCTCTCCCTTTGGAAGACCCTATTTGTAACTATCTGTTGATGATGAATGAATTACAAATGATTGAAAAAAGAAAACATTGGCTTGAACTAAAACTAGCCTTAGGTGACATATTTCCAAGTTAAACGTCTATATATTGCAACAAATATTTGTGGCTAAAAAACAAAAACAAAAATAAAAAACGGATGACCAGCAGCCTCTTAGCAGCAGCAGCATGCCACAGCCCACGGGCTGAAAACTACTGCTCTAAATATTAGTGAGAATATGAAGAAAAGTTGCCATGCTCCACAGGACTACACGCAGAACCACTTATTCCAGTTTTAATTGTAATGTTCCCTGTAGCTATTTCAGACAATGAACTGTACAGAGGAGCCTGACCACGTCCAGATTAAAATAAATAAAACACAAATTTCATCTTCTCAGTACAGAACTCGAGGGCAGCTTGGAATCACCAAATAGACCTTAAAGGAAACCTTGGTGGTGTAAACTACATGTTACAATTTAATTATCTCCGGAGTGGGCTGTGTTTATTGATTGGCACAAATCCACAGCATCCACAATCAAGCCTGCATTCATTACAGTTCAGATGGCTTCTTTAGTCATATTGGAAAAATAAATTAGAAAATGTGCCATAAATGAAATGCTTTTTCCCCCAATATGTTCAATTCAGCATACAGTAATTCTCCACTAAAATGTGCAGGAGTGTGTTCTCTGAGGATGTCTTGACTTATTTTCACTTAAATAAACAAAAAAATGCAATTTCATCAGGAGCAACTAAACCTTTCATGAAAATCCATTTTTAACATCTAAAAATCCCTCTGGTCAGCCCAATAAAGTGTATCTTATACTTGCCACAGCAACATCTGGGAAAGTACCACAAGTCCTTTAAATAGAGTTAAAGACAGAGAAAGAATAGCTACAGACAGGTGTCCTGCCTGGATACGCCACCACTTTAATCTGATCTTATTCACTGTGTAGTCCCACAGAAGCTGAATCAGACATGGCTTCAGCTAGCATTGGGCCTGGTTACTGGAGCAGCCTGCACTGAGAGGACAGGTATCTCTGTTAATCCACGACCGCAGCACACAGCTGTCCACAAACGAGACAGCACAGTCACTCCACGTTCAAGTCCTATTCGCGTCCGATTTTCCATTACAAAGTACTTTTGTATCAAACTTTGCTTTGGCCATAGGGCTCTATTGTGGACGGCAGTGAAAGCAGTGCAGCCACCTGAACCTACCTGGTGACTCAGCATGACTTTGCCCGAGCTATCTGCTCACCTCACTGCTAGCAGTAACTGCTGGAGTGAGTATCCATCTGAAAGTGCCTGAAAGTCTAAAAACAGGACACAATTCACCTCAAAGGACCTTGCGATTGGGCCTGCATTTGCCTACCACATTGCTTAGTTTCATGACGTTAATACTCAGTCCCAGCTCTAATTATCAGATATGATCTGAATTTACTGTCAATGTCACCCACACCAATTATAAGACATTAATCCCTGATAACAGTGAGTGGGTTCAACACTCTTCCAAGTGTCTTCTGTTTCTATAAGAGCCCAAGATCAGTAGACTGTTTGACCAATGATGCTCATAATTAATTTCATTAAACTATTTAAAAGCTCAAGGGTAAAGGTGACAGATAAAACCCTACCAGGACTCTAAGCAATGCAGCATAAAAGCTTTTAAACATTGTCACATGCTACTCATTCCTCATCCCTTAAGAGCTGTGAAGTAGTTTCCTAATAAAATCAATATAGTTACACACCCACCAGCCAGTTCAGTAGAAACACCTACCATCCACGCTAAATGTTGGTGTGCGGATTCTGCTGTGAGATACTCTATAAAGCCTGAAACAGTCATTTAAAAGTCAGAGAAGTCATTTCACATTTTGTGAAAAATGTTTTCTGGAATGCTCAGTTTAACCTTTTTTTTTTTTTCACGAAGTAATTTTTACGAATTACGAAGTAATTATTAAGGTGTCACACAGACTCAATGTTTGGGACTCAAATGCAAAATCAACACTATACTGAAGAAGATATGATAAGTAGAGTACATAAACCTTGAAAGACACATTCACAAAGGTCTCTTTGAATACTCTTTCGCAATCCTCAGATTTATCCACTTGGGGAAGTGGTCTGAAGGTACTGATGGTACGAAATGTTCTTCTGCACACATTTTCACCAAAGAGGTCTTAAAATGGCCAAAACACATTGCATAGCTTTATTCGGTGGTTAGTTTCTGACCACAAAGCTGCTTTGACTGATATTAACTGAAATTGATAAAGTGCTGAGAATGGACCACACAAAGAAATATCTAGTCAGTAGTGGACTTTTGTTTAAAAGCAGAGATGTCAAACTGGGTTGCTTAACATTACATTAACATTATCATTTTCCATCTGAATTCAACTGAAGAAGGCCTTGCTAATAAGCTTTTTAGTTGAATCAGGTGTGTTAAATGAATGTTTTGGCCTGCCAGGGCTGGCATCTAACACATGTGGGGTTGAGGGGTGCTGACATACATAGGTAGAAGCAAATCAGTAAGTTGTCATATCATTGAAATGCCAAGTCAAGATAGGCAGGTCCCGAGTCAAGCCATAAACCTTTTGTCCTAATCAAGTCAGAATACATTCCAATTTTGACAAATTTAATACAATGTCAATCAACACCAACAAAATAAAAGGTTTTGCACCTCTCTGCTGTGGCAGATCAGACTCTTGGCCCCGCTGGGAGGTTTCATTGAGGCTCCTGATTCCCTGCCTCTCCTAGTTTTATGATGTTAACTGCTAGTCAGTTTTGTCCTCATGATCTGGAAGTCATTGAGAATAACCTGCAGTGAGTCATGCACTTGTGTGTTTATTAAAGATGTCTTCTTACAGAGATGCTAACAGGTCACAATTATCTCCCTTCTCCCTCCACAGAGCAGGAGTACACCGATTATAGTGTTGTCATCCTCGGCTGGTCCAAACTGGCTCCCCCTCAATTATAAATCTATTTCAAGATTACATACCAGTGATAAAAAGGCACAGAAAGGCACAGATAATTTTTGAGATGATATAGAAGATTCAGGACCTTAGAGACGACGAGACCCTCTTATACACAGAATAAGCATATGAAAGATTGTAGAAATGAACTGCTTTCCAACAATGTTTTCTCTTTTCTCTTTAGTTTTGTTGCTGCCTGCATTTTGGTCTTTTAATTAAGACAAGTCATTTCATGCTTACCTCCACCTGCCTCCAGCCTCTTCTCTGTGTGATATTAAATTAACAGGATATTAACTGTGTCACGATTGTCCCCTCCCAGTCCTGTCCATTTGTTCGAGTTGTGTTTTGGTCTAGTCCACGTGCTTTTTGTTTTGATCCCCTGTCCGGCCCCTTGTTTTGTGACTCCGCCCCAATTATTCCCACCTGTGTTTTCACCTGAGTCCTGTTATCCCTTGTTAGCTTTCTTGTATTTAGCCCTGTGTTTTCCCCTGTGTTGTTGCAGGTCTTTGTTTGTTGATGTATGTACTGTTTGAAGTTTTACATTTTGGCATTGTTTGGATTCTGTTTTTCTGTTCATTATGTCTGACTTTCAATCTCCATGACCATGGCTTTTCATGAACTGCCAACTCAATTCAATACACATTTATTTTTAGAGCTTTTTACAATGGATGTTGTCAGAAAGCAGCTTTACCCAAATTCAGGTCCAGATCTGTGATGAGAAAACCAAGGATGAGTGTCAGGAAATACAGGAAGAAACACTGAAAAAAACAAAGACTCAAAAAAACAATTTCATCCAGATTGACACCTGATAAACAATCATTGATCACTTGACCTGCGTTGTATCTGCAGTCATTCTCAACAATGTAGTGACACTGAGGTGGTGGTGGTGTGTTAGTATATGCTGTGCTGATATGAGTGGATCAGACACAGCAGTACTGCTGGAATTTTTAAACACTGTGTCCACTCACTGTCCACTCTATTAGACACTCCTACCTTGTCGGTCCACCTTGTAGATGTAAAGTCAGAGACGATAGCTCATCTGCTGCTCCACAGTTTGTGTTGGTCATCCTCTAGTCCTTCATCAGTGGTCAGAGGACGCTGTTGGCTGAATCAGATTACAGTTACTTTTTAATGTGTGTGAAAGAGAGATGTTAAGAAGCCAACACCAATAAATTAGGCTACTAAAATCCATACTAACTATGTAGCCATGACTGATAATCATTTCTGCAGCTCATTTGGTAGAGCATGGCACCAGCACCACCATGATCATGGGGTTGATTTCCAGCAAGCACGCATACTGAAAAGAATCTCCCTGTACTGTATGTTGTTTTGAATCAAAGAGCTTGGTAAATAATACAGTTACGTGTAGTTTTGGGAGAAAGAAAGAAGAAGATATTAGGGCTTACTCTTTAGGTACACAAATTAGGAAACCAGATAAATCCAGTAAGGTCTAAAACATGTGATTTGATTTAACCTTTTAAAATAATTTTAAAAATGACTTTACTAATGACATTTGTAGCTGTGTTGTTTGCATTACATTGTTAAGTAGCCTGTCTGACACTGATAGCAAAACAGGGTCATCTGACTATGTACTCTCAAAGACTTACGAGCTTCGGCTGTTGGCTGTTATTAACTTTGCTACAGTAGCAATAATGTACATCTTAGTTTGTATACAGAGTGAACTTCAGAGGTTCTTGTAAAATGAGGTAGTGTGTTTGTTGTTAAACGCAAGCCTGCTGTTAAAATAATAACTGGCAGAGCTTATAAAGTGTACTTTCCTTTCTGTCTTTGCTGAGGGCATAATTACTGAATGCAGTGAAGAGTGTAACACTGGCTGTAGGATCACAGAGAAAAGGTCTCTGATGTCATACACATTTTTTGAAACATTTATCACATTAATCTGGGGGCGAATTGGCCCATGCATGCTCCCATCCCAAGTGTATTCTCTCATTGTAGCTATAAATTGAAGCAAGAGGAGGAAACCTTGGTAGGAACCAGGACTCAAAAGGGGAACCCATCCTTCTCAGATCAACACCAGATAGCAAAACCATAACACAACAAGAGTGGTATGAGTAAAGAATATAGATTTGATAATGAATATACAATATTGAATATAGACACAGGAAAAGGCATGAGCCTGTCATTGGACAGAAGTATTTAGATTAACCAGTGATAACGGATGACTACTGTTAGAGGCCTATCAGAATTAATGAGAAATAAAGTTATGAAAGCCAGTGACTACTGTTAGTAGCCTGTCATGACGACATGTTCAATATCACATAACATGCTTTACTTTTAATGTAAGTCAATGGAACCAGATCTTTTCCAAGTCATTTTGGATCATTTCTTTTGGTCCATGCATCATGGAATTTACACACAATGACATTTTGAAATTATGTCAAAAACTGTCAAATAACAACAATGGAGATACAAGGATTTCTTCCGACAGCAGCGATATATGTGCAGTATGTGAACATACCACACAACATCCAGTATTTACACATGGACAGGAATGAGGCTGTAATGATTTTTAAGTTGTGATTACATCAAAGTTGGCAAAGACAAAAACAGGCTGTAATATCAGCAGCATATGGGCTAACCTCACACAGTAAGCTTTAGCCCTGCCATTTATTTTATTTTAACTAGAACCAATTCCAAGTGTGACTTACTAAAAGGAGATCTGAATATGGATTACGAGGCTCCTCAGACTGTAAATCAGGGTTAGGAGAAAACTCTCTTCCAAATTTCTGGGTGCGTTAAACTTTTGTAACTTTAATCTCAGACAGGGTGCTGATGGTGCATTAGAAAAAATAATGGTTACAAAGTCTACAAATGATATGTTTGCTTGTGACGCTTTTAGCTCATGGCTGTAGTTTTTTGCCTGGTAACGTTTGCATGGTTGTAAATTCATTGTTGTTTCCAAATGGCCTAGTTTGGATTAACACAATCCAGCTTCCTGAACATTTTAAGCTCTATGTAGTGACTCTAAACTCCAACCATCATTCATTATTTTGAAATGGGTTTTTGTCATTATTCTGTGAAGCTTGTCCAGCCTCTTGATGGCTCAACAGCTGCTCGAAATAAACTCGTTTATAGAGGACATGGACAGATCAGTGGATGCTGAGTTCCAACTCATCATAAGAGCACTTCCTGCGTTTAACTTTAAGCAGTGGAGTGTCTGGCTTCATGGAAGGTCAGCAATGTGTAGAAACAGATTCTCGGGAGTTGTCATATCTCATCTTTCTAGCTGAAAGGTGTGCTGCCCTGAGATGGGCACTTAAATATAGTTCTTCCAGCAGGCGATGGAGGAGTGAGAGTTGACGTGCTGCTCTGAGTTGTGTGTGTAACTGTTGTGAGAGATTGAAAGAGACTGATGACCCACATACAGCAGGCTGATTGGGTGATGTTTGAATGCCAATCGGAATGAAGCGCCTATCAAATATTAACTGCATTAAAATAGAATTTAACACACAAACACACACACACACAATATATATATATATATATATATATATATATATATATATATATATATATATATACATTGATTGGGATTTGTCGATTCCAAACCCTAACCCCAAAACTTCAACTTGAAAATAATGCTTGACTATTTTATATTTATGTTATATTTTTATATAAGGGTATAAAAGGGTTTCTTTGTAACAAAAAAACTTTTTGCTCTTTAAAAGTTAAAAAAAAAATAAATAATATATATATATATATATATTTTTTTTTTTTTTTTTTTTGTTACATTTTAGAACAAATAACCTCATTACATGCTTTGACATCACTACCAATACATGAGTTTTAATTTTTGGGCAGAGCCTTATTTTAGCCATACCCTTGCACTTTAGAGCAGATAGTGAGACTGCATCCCTGTCCTTCATGGCCACATGGTGAGCAGTTAGACCCCACTGTTTTAAAGTAGACGTGTCCCAAAGTCTGAAAATCAGTGTGTAACATTAAGAACTGTCTGCAATTAAGTATTTTTTTGTGTTTTAAAGAAGACATGATTTGAAGTGTACAGAAGAAGACATGATTTGAAGTGCACAACTGTTCAAAGCTGCGTTTTTTATGGTAATGTACTAGAGTTTTTCTTTAGATATGTTCCAAATGAGCTAAAATGGTAAGCATACTTAAGATTTATTTTTCAGCATCAAGAAAAAAAAAATAATTTAACATTTATTTATATATTTACTCTGTTAAAACTAAGTGCATCAGATCTGAGGCGAGAGTGGAGCTTGATTTTCTCCTCGCTCTCAAAGATGAAAGCTTTGAGTACTGTTTCGGACATGCTTGAGTGTCTGATTGGGACAGGTTTGGTGGTCTACCAGCTCTTGCACAGTTTTGGAGTGCTTTTAATTACTTTTCTTTGACTTTTTTCACCATTTGCTTATTCAAATGGATTGTTTGATATCTTATTTCCCCAGAAACATCTCCTTAAAAAGGAACCACTTGTATTTTAACTTGTAGCAAGCCGTGTTTCGGGTCAGCTTTTGGATGAGGCACAATAAAGAACAGAGGTAATTTACATATATATAAAACATCATATCTAAAACAGCCTGTTCAATTATAATGGCTGAGAAAGGTCAGGAAATGGTCATGTAAACTAAAAATGTTTCTGAGATAAAACCCACACAAACATATGTGGACCTCAGAGAAAAAATATTAAATGGAAAAAAAAAAACATAGATTATGACTTTAAGACAAGTGCAGTTTTCACATACTATAACTGGAGATACAAGGTTTTGTTTCAACAGCAAAACATGCTGAAGGCGTCTTTAGGGAATTAAAAGTGGTTCCTCTTTGGAATTGCGCCAAAGAACTCTTTTCAACACCTTTAATTTTAAGAGTGAATGCTAAAATAAAGGTCCACAAATACAAATAGATACAAATCTGACACCGCTTGTTTTGAATGGGTTGTTTTATTATGTTATGCCTCTCTTAACAATTACACCACATAGTGTAAGCTTACATAGTGTTATTGACAGGAAAACAGGGAGACCTTTTGCTAAGTTTTTGTTACCTATTGATAAAAATATTTTACAGGTATAGATGATATATCTCCCAGCACGACCCCTTGGACCCCTGACTTTTCTTCCATTTCAGAGCTTTAGCATTAGTTCGTTTTTCTGGGTCCAGTACTGTAGTGAGTGAAAACACACCGCCATACACACTCAAGTCTTTAGGGCACACAGATTTTCTTAATACACGCCTAATCTTGCCCTCATTCTTATGCACATTCTCTCGTCTCCCCTGTTGTGAGCATGCCGTTCTATTGCTATTGGATTGTTCCGTATGCGAAATTAATTGAATCTCTGAACAAAGAGCGCACGGCTTTGAGAGTCACACTGTGACTGAATTTGATGTTATTTTGTTGGATGATACTTTTATCCTCTTGACTCTGAAGAGTGCTCAAAGCTCAGTCGCTGCTTCTTTTCTCCAATTAACAGCTTTATAATTAACACTATACATTGCATGATTCATCTAATGAATAAAAAAAAGATGTTATTCCAGGAGACACCATGAGGAATTGTGTCAATTGAAAATTATGTAAAAACGTTCTCAAAAGTTAAAGAGACGTTTAGGTAGTGCCAAAACTGAAGCTTGACTTTGCGTGTGAGTTTCCATTGTATGTTGACATTTGTCATGTTTGCTTCCACGGAACCAGAACATTTACACACACAATGTACAGTAGTAGTTCAGTAACTTGACTTGCCAACTGCCATTTAAAAAAGTCATGACTACCGGACCAATAGAAACAATCCAAAATAACTTCTTCCATTAACTTACGTTGAAAGTTAAGAAAATGTTTCCTTCCCTTGTAAAGTTATTTTTTGGGGGATATAATGTTTTGTTCTGACAGCAACATGAACATTTTGCAAATGCCATATGCAGGTGTGAAAAATATTTTCATAGTTTAAAGAATGCCCACATAATATAAAGGTTTTCCCTAGAACTGTATGTCCAAGCTTAGAACCATTTATGAACCTTTATTGTAACTCTTTAATGTCCTCACCAAGAAGAAGGCAATGGCTTTTTATTGTATTTTTATATTTGTATGGTGTTTTTTTCATTTTTTGATACCCACAATGTTAAAAATAATCATGTCTACCAAACGGTCAAGGTGGCACTTTGTGGCATATATAGTGACTCAAAATGTGCTCTACCAAATGGTTGAGCAGAACATTAAAGGGTTAATTTTTCATGGAGTGCAAATTCAATTCCGAGAATGTTAGGACAGTAGGCAAAAAGTAAACAAAAAAATGTGAATCAGTGATTTATAAATCTAATAGCAGTAAAGTTTTACCTCATCAACTTTGTTTTGTTCCAACATCTAACATGCTGCCCCCTCCCTACACCTAACATTAAAACATTTGATGCAACCAATCAGGGACTTCAGAAGAAGTTAAGTAGCTAGAGCAGGTGTGACCCGGTTGTGCAGGCTAATAAATACAGAAATGATACTGATCTTCCCAGCAGTAATGTTAGCTATTAGCCTTCCTTTCCCAAAAATCTACCCCAAAGCAGTAGTAGCTTTTCAAAAGTCCCTTCCACCTTCAAGATCAGCATCATAAGAGGGTTTTCAACTAGAAAGTCTCTCCAGCAACTACTGCAGCACCACTGTATGATATGATGTAGGCATGTTTATTGCTTCAGTATCACCTGATACCATTATATACATAGAAAATATCATGAAATTCCTCTTCATCAGTGCTGCCCACTGTTGCTGGTGATATAACTGCAGATTATGCTAAGGTTACAGGGTTTGATTTGGTATTCTTTTCATTCTGTTGTCTCATTGCTGGCCCTTCCATCACACTTCCAGCATTCACCACAATGCTTATTAAACCAAGCTTTGCTGCACAGGCGTTATCATATAATATGCAATGGAGGCTATTTCACCTTTGTTTGGCTTTAGATTAAGCATGTTTGTAAAGAATGACAGTGAGCTAGATAACGAACAATTTTCCATTTCCTGTGTTTGCAGGAACACCACCCTTAGGCAGCCTAAACGCCGCTATAAGCGATGTTTAAACATGATTGCGGCACTCTTTAATGAGCCAGCCTAACTACTGCTGGCTTGTAAATTTAAGCCAAGAGTACGTGCCTCGTAAAGGCTTATCTGCAGGGTGATACTAGATGGCATTTTCTTTGGGTAACCTATGTGCACAGAGCAAGAGACTTTTCTGTGGAAATTGTGCAGTGCGCTGCAGTGCATGCAGGGTAATGCGGTTCTGTCAGCGCCCCTGTCTCTTATTATAAGGCCTGATTAGAAATTCATGGCCAATTTTAAATGTCACAGAAAGGGCAGGGAATTGTTATGCAAATGCTAAACGCTAAATATTTTCTCTCCCTTGCTATGTTTTCCTTTTCCCTAATTAGTAACCTGGAATCACAGGGATGTCGGAATTTCCGGTGTTCATGCAGCAGCACTTTGCCAAAAGAACTACAGTGGCATTCCAACAAACATGCATTACCATCTCAGAAGATAAGACTTCAACTGTTAGTTTGCTCAGTGATATTCCTGGCAGAAGTAGACAGTGATTTGTAATTGCTGGAGGCAATGCGTGTGTTGTGTAATGGAGTTGTAGTGCTGTTAGGTGCTCTGTTGTGGCTGCAGTCTCATAGGAGGAAACTCAAGCGCCTAAGTCAACACGCACACACACATACACATGGCCTACAGTCTGACTGTTACGATTCAGTAACTACACTAACGAACCCTGGCCCCACTGCCAGTCACACGCTCTCTCCCAGGCTCCTCACGCACAGCCAGTCAGACCCTGCCAAACCTTTCCCTTAATATCCTCACACAAACAGGCTTGTGGAAGCACATTTTTATAAGAGCTCTTTGTTTCTGCAGTGCTTTTCATACATTTCAGGTTACTTGATTACAAGTAATCACTACTAGTCAAAAGTTTGGACCCAACTGAATATACATTTTCATGATCTCAGAGAAATTTGGACCTGAAGAAATGAGACATTACAACACTTGCATTACAATGTATTGCACTAATGTTATTTGCATTCATATTAATTCTAATAATTCTTTTTTTGAGCAAATACATGATTACTACACAGATAATTAGCTTTTTAAATCTATACTGTACAAAAGTCTTGGAGCATAAGATTGTTTAAGTGACCATATATGTTTTATGTCATTGTGCAAAAGTATTGGTACCTGAGGAATTCATGTAGCCTCTTATGCTCCTTGGAACCACCGATGGTTCCAAAACGCTCTTCATCTTAGGCTTCATAACTTTCATATTTCATAAGCTACATTCCAAAGGTGGGTGTCATATGAGAGCTGTAACTGTCTTCTTTCCAGTCTAATAGATGGCTGATGTAATTTTGAACCCTTATAATAGAAGAAGCTGAACTCACAAAGATGGTGGCTCTTCAGCGATGTACTGTAAAAATCATTTTTATTAAAAATTACAAAGGACGTCTAAGATTTTTGGCTTTCAGCAGTAAATTGTAAGCATATAACAATATGTGTATGATCATAAAACACATTTTCGGTTCATTTGAGGGGAACTTTTATTTCATGCAGTTACTGAATAATTCGCATTAAGATTTGGTCATGTAAATACAGAGGGACAAACCCAAATATACCCTGGAGCATAAAAGGTGAAAGGGCCGGTGTTTTTTTTTTCTCCTGGTTAGCACAAAAGTCATCCACTTTTAATGTTTGTATGGTCAAATACAGCCATTAGTATCTGTACTGACCATTTTCCAACCTCTCTTTATCCTCTATATTTAAACAGGCTGTTTTAGTAACTGTGCTTTTAAAACTGATTTGTGTAAATGAGCTTCACTCTGATTGCCCTGTATTGTGTCTCATTCAAAATGAAGTTCAGGCTGAAATACTCTTCATGACTTCTGAGTCAAATGGCAGGACTAAACTGTTTAAGACTGAATAGGCAGATGCCTGTAAATGAGTTGGAGTTTTTGTCACATCTCTGAAACTTTGAGTTCAAAACTGGTTGTTTTATAGCTTAGCTTAGTTTCTAGATTTGAACTGTATGGACTGAGGAGCGACTGGCATATTTTGAAACTTTGACAGTGTTTATATACAATGACAAAGTCTTTTATTTTATGAAATTAAGGAACAATTTCCAGATTTTCTAAGATGTGCTCTTTAAAACTGTTTATCCTAGCAGTAAGAGTGTTTTTGCTTTTCAAGTGTCTTCAGAAGGTTTGATTTTTCATGGGTATTACATGATAACTATAAATAATACTAATACAGAGAAGAAGACAGTTTGATTTCTTGAACACTTTTTGGTCTCCTCCTAATTTGGTCTCTTTTTGGTTCCTACCTAAACATGTTTATTCATAGTTTTGATGTTTTTAATACAATTCTAAAATGTGGAAAATTTTATTAATAGGAAAAGGAAAATACTTATTGTGTCCAAAATGTTGACTACATTTGATTTAAAAAACAATAATTAATTGGCTATACTAAGAATTACAAAATAAGCCCTTTTGTTGCGCATGTTATCATAAAACCAGTGCTAAACAATCTTTACCATGCGTTTTGTTCAAAGGCTGTTACTTTAGTCCTTTTTGAAGCCATTTTTTTTTCTCAAAGCAGCTGAAGCAGGTCACAGTGCAACACTACTGAGGGAATTTGGAGACAAGTGGCTTGATCAGGAGCACAGCAGCATTGCTCAGAGCAAGGGCAGTTACATTATAACCAGCAGCTCTTTGGTACCCCCTAAAAATCCCTGAGGGCCCGCACATTGAACGAGGAGTACTACAGCCTCTGGTGTGCAGTCCTCTATCCTCTGAACCACAGCTGTCAAACATCACCATAGAACGGAAGACGTGCTGAGAAGTTAAACAATCCATTTAGGCGTTGTGCGGTGTGGGGAGAAGAACATGTTTAACTGTAACATGCAGTTAGTGTGAACCATATGAATAAATCAGGAGAATGGAACCCTGGGGATTATAACATTGCTGCTTGGGGAACTGATATAGGCCCCTTTTTCCTTTTTCCCTCCATTAATATTTGCATTGACATGCATTTTGTGCACACAGCATGCATTTGATATGCAATTATTCCAATATTAAATACCTGAACATTTTCACTTTTAATAAATTATAAGCCCATTAACCCAGTTTCATTGCACTATATAGAGTTTAACACAAAGTTGTTACGACATGATAGCAGATGCAGAAATGCTTAGCCTAAAATGTTTAATAAAATATAAACATGACAAGGGCCATTCCACCAGCACAATGGAAATTGGATATTTTGAGCTAATAGGTACACCTTCTGGGCCAGAGGGCTGCTAGAACCTGTCCCAGCGGTCATTGAGTGGAAGGCAGGAAACACTCTGGACAGGTTGGCGATCCATCACAAAAAGTGAACCTATATAGTATAAAATAATACGTTTCGTCATAGCTGTTATCTGACTAACAAAGACATTGTTAGCACTCTATGTGTGAAATTCTGAAATACTCTCTTTTGGGCCGCTATGAGCGGTGAGACCCCCCGATATGAAATCTATTCACATCTCTCCACAAAGACGGCCGTGCTGAGATTAAACAGGCAGCACAAGTTCTTCAGATCAAAAAATGATGTACAACTCAAGCGAGAACATTATTAAACACAATAACACTTTTGTAAATGTTTGCTTGCTTCCTCACCTACAAAGATTAAATTCCAATACAGTTTTGTAAATCATACACACCAATGTTATTGAAAAAAAAATCAGCAGTTCAACTGATGCACCTCCATCAAAACAGATGGAAAGCTGTATTTTATGGCTAAGGGGTTAACCTAGACAACGGACAGAAGCTAGTCTAGAAGTCTAGGCAGCAGCAATGTGGAACAGTAACTGATGGGAATGGATGTGTATAAATAGTCCTGTGTTGATGGTGGGGAAGGTGTTGGAATGAAGTGGAGTGATGGGCAAGAGCTGCTTAAGACATGGCAGGAGTGACAGCTTGTACTAGCAGGTAAACACTAGCCAAAGTAGTTTCCTCAGTGAAGACAGTATGCAATAAAAGGTGAACCTTACAAAGAATAAAACATAAAAGATGTGTTTGCCTCCCATTTCTTTCATGTCTGTAGAATATGCTCTACCTGGCTATGTGCGGGGTGAAAGAAGCTATTGTAGCTGACAAGTACTATGCTTTAGACTGTGACTGACATATTTAAGGCCATTAAGGTTTTTTCTAAGGGAAAGAGGAATAGGTCTTCTATAGGTGCTTAGAGGGAGATGCATTCATAGGTTTGTCTTTTTGCATATATTACAGCATATACTGTCAGAGGCTTGTAGAGCAGCCAAAAGTATTTTTATAGACTTGAATAGAAGTAAAATGAGTGTTCTTAATAGTTATAATAATACTTGAGGATTCTTCAAGGGTTCTTTAACAAAGAAAATGGAACAAAACTGAACTACCCAATCAGAATGCAGGAAGGGAAATTGAATTATGAATCAAAGCGAGAACAAACAGTTATTTTATCATTAGTGTGTAGTGCGTATATGACTTATCTGAGATTGATGAAACAAAGACATGTAAAATATGACCTTATTACATCTTGTCAGAGATTTAGGGGTGTGGTTGGTCCTGTGGTTGATGCTGAAGAATCTCTGGAGGATTGGAGTGAATATAATGTGCCCTGAATAAATTTGTTTTTAAAAGGAAATGAGAAGAATGCAATTTTTGTCCTTTCCAAATGAGATCAAGTATGTGAGACATTGTCCATTAAAATGTCTCTTACAAGACATTTGATTTAAAATGTTGTTCAAGTACCTGTAAAGGAGTAAATGTAGTGTGTTAATATCCACCTCCGCCAAGCACACCATTAACTGATCCATTACATTTAGACTCTTAATATCACAGGAAAATAACTATTTTGTGAACAAGAAGCTCATTCTCTGTATCTAATGTTGAGCATTTGCTAATCTAACCCTCTGTCCAAGGCCACAAAGAGGATTACAGTGATGAGACAATAAGGCTTGCTCCCCTGGAACATCTGTAATTGTGCACGTCGCTTTCTCTGTGCCCTCCGTTAGTCATAAGCGCCGCTTTATTCTCCAATTATGAGGCCAGGCCTGTTCTCAGGGCACACGCTGGAACAAATCCTGCACTCAGAGTGAAGAGAAGAGTGAGGAGAAGCGAGGGTTATGAGAGCAAAGTTGTGCTAACTGATCCCCCTGACATGCTGGTAATGAGGTGTGACATTTAGCACTGCTGATTGCTCTGGCTGTTTGATTAGCCTGTACTCAGAGCTGCTGCAGGTGCGAGGCCTATGGCTCCTTCAGCTGCCAGGGCATTGGAGAGAAGACCTCTATGCAGTTGTGATAATGAGTGTTGCAGCTTGTCGTGTGAGCATAAATCAGCAGGCCAGTCAAAAGACAGCAGGGTCATTTCTTAGGAGCACTGGTCAAGGAAACAGCACTAAGAAACTCATCTCATTTTCATAGTATTAAATAAGGAATGTGTAAGGGTCTAGTGTTATGCAGGACTCATGCCCAGACCTCAAGTGGTGTCACTATAAAGATGGATTTGCAGTAGCATTACTGTAAAGCTCTGCAAGGCGTGCAAGCTGTGCTGATGGTTCTAGCACAAATTGTATGGTGTGCCATCTTATCGTACCATTGTGTTCGTGTATTAGGGGCTGCAGGGCTATTCATTTTTACTAGTTGACTAGTCATTCAAAAAGTCTAGTCATCGTTGCCAAGTATTTTCTTAGCAGCTTACTAGTAGAGGCTGTGGTGTGAGATGCGCACTGCAGAGTTTTTTGGTTGTGTTTCAGTAAGTTTCAGCCTCAGGCACTCCACCCATAGCAGTACACAGACTAAAACTGCACACTAAAGTCATGACAGCTTTCAGATTCTTGACTCTCGCAGAGAATTTCAAGTGATCCATGCACTGTCTGATGGGAAATTAACATTTGTTCATCCAGATAAAATGCTAAAAATATATTCATGAAATCCCATTTTAAGACGTTATTTCTGAATTTTATTTGAAACCATAGATATTAGGCAAGTTAATGAGATCCATGTGTGTTTGCAGACATATACTCCATGTTTGCATGAGTACAATGATTATAGCTTGAGCATCTGGATACAGGATATAGGTAAGTCTGGGTAAACAGGGGAAATTGCTAGCCACCCTTATAAAACAAGCTAACTGCGGTTGTGTTTTTCAGGTTTAGTGAGGTAGAAGTCAGGAACCCTGTATATGTAGAACGCATTTTGTGATTCAGGCCCCAAGAGCAGCCATGGAAAACAAATCAACAAAAATGCCCTGCACAGCAGTACTTGAGTTATACTTTAGGGACGTTTGAGCAATATGTATTCACTTACTTATTTACTGACTTATTTACTTATTTATTTATTTTAGCACTTACTAAACATAGGCAATAAGGTAGCTTCATGTAATACAACTTTAAAGAATGTGGTGTTCTGATATTCAGTGGAAAGGCCCAATGAGGATTACAACCATCTGTCATGTACAATACTGTACAAAAGCCAGAGATCACACTTCATTTAAATCATTTACAGCTGATAATTTACAGTCAGAACGGCCATTAAATAAGGGAGAAAATGCCCCCTTATGAGCTAAATCATATGTGAATGAGTTTAGCATGTACACGATGATGATACATAAACCTACACACAGCTGAACTGGAACATCAGCTAGTCTTGTTTATATAACCCCAAAAAAAGAAAACTTTGAATTTATAATGTTGAAGCCATTCGTCATGGAAAGTGTAGTAGTGCTTCTATTAAAAATTTCTTCCTGGGCCATGTTTTGCCCCTTCATTTTAATCAGATGCTGTAACTTGTGGTAGCTTCCTTTATGTTTGGCTACTACAATAAAAACTCTGATTTTGCAAAATTACATAATTAGCTTTAAATTGCCAGTGGGAGGAGGAAAGTGTTGAGTGAGAAATAAAATGACGAGCATAATTTTGCTGCTTTTTTCCCAGATGATTTGGAAGAACAATGCAAAAAACTGGACAGCTGACATTCAAAACTAGACACCTGAATACCCAGTATATACAACGTATATACTAATACAGTATACTGCAAAGCTCATAAGCAGTTAAACAGCATTAGTTTAATGGAATATGCAGTTGTGCTTGTAAGAGATTGTTTCCATTTTGCCTGAGCTTGATGTGTCCTGGGTGTTATCTTTAAAAAACTTTTGCCTCTAACGCTTTTGTTAATTGTAACAGTTTTATTTTACTCTGAGCCCCAAGCATAGCACTGCAGATGGCAACATACGGTAAGAGATAGCCTGCAGTCAACCAGATCATAACTGAGAGTCATTTATTATTAACAATAGTATCCCTACAGAAGAATAATTGAGTTACTTGGGCCTGAAGTTCTTCACTGTTCTCAAATCAAATCTTAATTTAGAGCACAGCTTATATGTTCACTAAAACAAGGACACATGTGAGTACTATCTCTCACTGTACCATAGGTCATGAATATAGACTGCCAAAACATAATTTAGTTGGCAAGGTTTATTAAATCAGCGTGAAGAATGTGGGTGCTTTGGCTCGGAGATCTAGAAGTTGCCTAGATGTTGTAGCTTGCTGGCCAAAAACTTCTCAAAGCCCAAAAGTAAACAGAACAGATAGAGGGAAAAGAATGACCAGTAGACAGATTTAAAAACGTTAATGGTTAATGTGCATGTATGCAGTTGCATATATTCACATGTAAGCTATCTGAACATTTATACAAGCAATATATACAGTAAGACTATTTAAGCATTTCGGTGTCTACTTCATTTAAGTACCCCAAACTCTACCACTTTCAATAAACAAAAGTGCATCATCAAACATCTCACTGTTCCATCTACAAAGCTTGCTTGAGTTTTAGCCGAAAGCAATCAATGATTATCACAATTCACACAGAGTTCTCCAGCCTGCTGAGTCTTTGGAACAATACTAAGTCTTATAGGTTTGTTCATTAATAATCAGCCAAGTGTTCAAGATTAACAGTCTTTTAAGAATTTTATGGTCAGCCTCAAGCTTCTTGTACAGCTGGTGTAAAACCTAAAGCTGACCACCATATCCTAACTAATTAATCTAAGCTTCCCTGCACACCATATCTCAGTGTAGCGACAACTAGCCTATCATTTGACCACGTTGCACTCCCTTCTTCGCTTTCAAAAGACTTGGGGGAAGATCACAAGCACCTTTTTGGTGTCAAAAAGTGACTGTCGGGATTTATTCATGATCAATTCATACCAGCTGAGACTGATCCACCACCCAAATAATTGCAGCTCTGTGGTGGTCCTGTGGGCGTCCTTTGAGGAACCTTTGAGGACCAGAGTTAAAACAGATGGGCTACACTCTATACTTTTACAACTACAAAGTGTGGTGAGTGGAGTGAATTAGTATCTAATACATTTGAGCTAAAAAATAAAATAATGTCTAATTTTATCAAAGTAATTTCTTATGTTTAAATAAGCATGTACCTTCTTGAAGGTCTCTTTTTTAATTTACTAATTTAAAGCCTCAAGAAAATGTCATTCCTTTCGCCTAATAAGTTCATATAAAAAAGCATGTCAGCAAAAAAGGTCATTATAATGCACAGGTCATATGTTAAAAAGTAGTGCTTTTAATTAACATAAAAAATCTCAGTGTTACTGCAGTAAGGGGGGGGACAGGCTCAATTTACAGGTCGGCCCCAGATGGCCAGCTCTGTTCCTTACCTATTATACAGTGGGGTTCTGGGAGCTGGAAATAAGAAGTGTAGTCTTGGATGCAATGTTCCAGGGTGCTGGCTGGAGACTCTTCTGAACCTTCTGCTGTCTCAAGTATGGCAAAAGATTACTGTTTGTGCATGTGTGTAATTCCCCAATTTCCTTAAAATAAATGGATCTGCTTGTCATTCTGACCAAGCTGGCCATAGGTCTACCTTTGTTTGCGACCTTTGCAGGTTAGCTGATAGCTCTCTTGATGGGCCAACATGGCGCAATGTACAGTGCACACACATATCTATTTTTGGTGTTTACTCACATAGATTAGGGTTATTAGTGGGGGGCTAAGGTCTCAGTTTATTTACAGTCAGGTCATCCTACCTTTGGTGCCTTTACAATCAGAGTTTGAAATTGTTACATCTTCACATCACCAGCTCTAAAGACAAACGTGTGATTAACAGCAAGATTAAAGCCAGGAGTACAATTCCAGAGCTTAGTCTGTCAGTCAGTGCATCAGGAGGTATCATATATATTGAACTTCCAATGACATGTCATGAGAAAAAAGAAATTCTCGGTGGGCTACACTGTTTTGAATATGCAGCTTTTTTATTTCACCGTATAATACACATGCAGAACACTGCTGCACATTAGTCAGACTGTATGAAGACTTACTTTTTCGAACATATTCACAGACGAGGCCTGAAGAACACCAGAAACATAATTGACATATGTGATTTTCTAGAGTAATTATGTGTGCACATGTATTATTTGACACTCTTGTGCGGCTTTACAGAGGCCAGTACTGAGAGAACACTTCACAGATGATGTACTGTGGTGCGCTGCCTTGGCTGAGCATGTTCATGCTTTATATGGATTTTTTTTTTTTTTGGCAGAAGACGTTGATTGGCAGTACCTGTCAAATAAGAACCTCAGACAGTCTGAGAGCTGTACATGTTGCATCATGAGAGATGTACTGCTGTGATGCATTCTCAGTTCAACTTGAACAGAGTACGGAGAGGAAAGAGTGACTTACGTAAGTGTGAGCCTGAGTTTGAGTAAGGATGTTCTGACTTCTAGAGTTTACAGTCTGGAAAAAAGTACATAAAAGTATGAAATACTAACATCAGAAATTTGTGAAGTCATAAAAGAAATGTGTGATTAAGTATGAAATACATGCCTGACCTTGCTGCTTTGGTGCTTAGGCTGATGCTGGCACTTTTAGGCAATTGTTTTAATGTCCTTTTTTAAAAAGAAAAAAATATTGTAGTAATGCAAACATTTTGGTACTGCTGTATAATCCTTCATAGTTACTGTTTTCCCCACATCCTATTGCATTCCTGTACAATTACATGGTTCCTGTAGTACTGTCTTATAATTATCTCTAATATTTGAGTAATACCCTTTTGTAATTTCAGGTATAGTAAAGCTATAGTGATGGTCTAGTCTAGATTCCTATAGGAATGCTATAGAAATTCTTGTAGCACAACTGTAGATGTTTTTTTTTTATTATTATCGTTATAAAATGGACCAAAACCCTTGATTTGCAATGCAAGATTTGTTTGTGCACTTGATGTGAAACTCCACCCTCAACAATCAGCAAATATGGCATAATGCACCTGTCCAAGTGTTATGTTTTCCCCTTATTTTAGTCTGTTGCATGAGCTTTATTGGTTAACAATAACTGGACTTTGACAGAAAATGAAGTGAGAAACATCAGCAGAATGTGTCACTGTGCTAAGAACTCCAGCTTTCTCTGGGAAGGATGTGTGAAAATTAGCATGTATCTGCTGCAGTTCCTCCTGTGGGTGGCCAATTATGACTCTGATTCTCCAACATCCTCTTCAACAAGAGTGCAAGTGTATGTCCTCACTGATCAGAATATTGCATATGAAGAAGGGTTTGATGTCTAATACAACAACGATGTGATTTAAATCACACACTAATTATGATAATGACTGTTCTGTGCAGTTTTATAACCATTTTGGTCAGGTCTAGAATCATAGGCACACACACGCACATATATATATATATATATATATATATATATATATATATATATATATATATATATAGAGAGAGAGAGAGAGAGAGAGAGAGAGAGAGAGAGAACAAATTATACTGGTATATCCGCTGACCTCCATAATTACTGGGACAATAATGTGACAATGGTTCTTTTTTGACATTACATGGCCAAAAGTATGTGGACACACCTGCTACTTCAGCCATCCCCAGTAATAGTGAATAAAATAAAACATACAGCCTCCTGTAACATTTGGGGTTTCAAATTCAGGTTGCATGTTGAAAGTCATTAAATGTCAAAAAGCAGGCCAGCAGGTACACACGAGGATATGGAAGCATGAAGATAACCAGTACAAAATGTTCATTTATTGTTTGTGCTCCATCATAAACTTCTCTCTCTTTACATTAACTTTCCAAGCAATTTTACACATTTCTATTGGTCTATTCATCAGGAAATATTCAAATAATCAAAAAAAAAGGAAAAATATAAAAAACATATAAACACTTTGGCAGCAACAATAAGTTATGAAGTACTGAGACGGATCTGTAAAATTCTCAACCAGATAAGGGAGGATGAAATGAAGATAAATCTGTATAAATAAAAATCAAAGTTGTTGTGTATCCAAGCAATAATAACTAAAAATGAAAAGACTAATATGAGGCAAAAGAAATAGTGCCACCTTTTATTATGGGGGTTTTTCAGCCATGTGCATGTTATTGTTTTGGAACATTGGCTCTTTTCATTTTCAAGCCCCTCACCATTTAAAAAAGGGAAAGTATTGGGCCAAATGAACTTAATATAAACACACACACACACACACACACACACACACACACACACACACACACACACTCACACACACACACACACACACACACACACACACACACACACACTCACACACAGTTAATGACTTTAGTGGTATTAGCTTCAGTTTCTTCCCATTTCCCTGTGTGCCTAGGCTGGCCTGGTTTGGTCTACTGCATGAATAATGTATATGGAGGCGTGAGACAGGACTGAGGCACACTACAGCCAGCATCCAACACATTTTCCCTCAAATGGCAGTGTATTTTACTTTTCAACATGGAAAATTACATCCGAGGACGTCTTTAATTGGCTTGTCCTAAAGCCTGATTTGGTAAACATTTTTCACTTGACATTTCTTTAGAACTGTTTTTTATAACTACTTTTAAAGTACTTTTCAGAATGAACCCATGGCTTCCTTAGTTACTGTTATAAGACAGAAAGAATTCTGCAAGGCTTAAACCTAGTGACTGGTGAAACATATGAAAATGTTTAATCACTCTAATGCTTGATAGTTCCTTGACTGTTATTGGGTGCTGTAAGTGGAAAATTAGGTGAGCATGGTTTGCTGGTTAGTATTTGAAAGTGCAGTAAATCTTTTAAAAATGACAGGCTTTTAAAGATACAAATAAGTTAAGTAATGAATTGATTTAATCTGTAGTTGAAACTATGCATTGCTAGAGTATTCATCTCGTTTCCTGTTTGTATGCTACTGTGAATCAGGGACTTGGCCAAGTTAGAAACAAATGAAAATGTACACGGGTACAGCGAATACAAACTACAGTTGAACTGAAAATAGTTTTATGTGATGGAAAATATGTGTGTATCACCAGCGACTATACTATGATTTGGATTATTAGCCCTGCCACTTATGCATAAACTTACTTCAAATGTACATACTAAAATAAACATAAGACTTTGAGGACTAGCTGTCCAGATATCTTATTTGGTGCTTTAATCAGGTGGTGAAGATCCAAATTCAAACTTTTCTCCTTCATTTTGAAGACTTAGTAGCCTGGAAGGTATTCATCTAAAGTAAAATGATTTACCAGCATTTCTTACTGTAAGACTGCAGAAACTATTCCTGGATTCGCTCAATTACAGGCCTAATAACTGTGATGCAATATCTGAATCTAAGGTTGTTTAGGCTGATGATGGAATCTATAACCTAACCTATCTAACCCCTTAAAACCCACTGGCTGGCCCAAGATTTTATTGCATGCTTCTATAATCTAAGGATAGCTCATCCAGTTTACAATGCAGTCCCTGCAGGTACTGAATCATAAGACTTAGTATATAATAAGCCTAGGATTTTAAGGGGTTATACTAAATATCTGATCCTGAAGTTTAGCTCACAGAGGGGCTGGGGGTTGGTCACAAAGTGTGTGCAATTAAAAGCTCTCCCACAGACACTCACAAAGCTATGGCAGTGTTCATGTGGGTACACCACTAGTCTGTTGGTCATTACCATGTAAACACAGCATGTTGCTCCACTGTTTCTCTTGAGAAATTAGCTGAGCTGTGTTAGTTATTATAGGTTGCTTGAAAGCCAACCAGCTTGTGTGTTTTACTTAACTGTGGTAAAGAAAACATATTCTCTGAAAAAATGATGAGAAAATCTTCAATCATTTGCCCTAAACATCTACTTCTACCACTGTAAAAGGTGGCACTCTGGTAAATTGGCCATTATCAGCCATTGTATTCTGTCAGTTAGCCAGTTAAATATGAGGAAAGCAACTGTATGTTGTGATGAATGTTCAGAACGCTTTTTAATGGTAATTGGTACCCTTGATACCCAGTCCCCTAAAACTATAACCATGCCCCCCGCCCACCCAAAATGAAGTATCACCTGTTTGTTTACTACATTAAAATGGTTGAAGCTCCTCAAGTTCCTTTTGAACCACTCTGTGACCTTTCCGACCAATTAAATATATGTTGAGAGAACTATATGAGGTTGTGAAGAATATACAGAGCTCAAGCTCTTTTTGGAGGCTGACATTTAGTGCCGTCTCTACTTAATAAGTGACATAAGTGACTGCTTGGTGCTCCAGGGGCCCCTAATGACTTTGGGGTTATTGCTATACCATTATGCCGCCTAAGATGGTTGAATGAAGGAAAAAAATAAATCATGCCTCAAAAAAGAATATTTGAATCGGGAGCTGAAGAAACAGAAATGAGAAAGAGAGGATGAGGAGAAAATGCTAAAGTAAAAATAAATATAATGTTCTGCCATTTGTTTTGACTTGTAGTTGGACAACAACATGAATCTGAGATTTGTGAAATAAAGCAGGTTCTACTAATGCTTGGCCCACACTACAGGATAACTGGGGCAATTCTGAGGCAGATTTGCTCATCCTGACCGTCACAAAAGGTCGCTCAGTATCCGGGTGATCTTAAACGATGATCTTCACAAGATTATCCTGTGGAGTGGTGTGTCTCTAATCTAATCTATACTCCTCTGATCTACCCCTAGTCCAGTCGAGGCCGCCCTGATTGTGAATAGTAAATAATGGACATTAATCCATGTTTAGATACTCGGGCTGTGATTATTCCATGTTTAGATACTCAGGCTGCATTTTATCCATGTTTGGATATTCAGACTGTGATTATTCCATGTTTAGATACTCAGGCTGTGTTCTATCCAGGTTTGGATATTCAGGCTGTGATTATTCCATGTTTAGATACTCAGGCTGTGTTCTATCCAGGTGTGGATATTCAGGCTATGAATAATCCAGGTTTAGATACTTAGGCTGTGATTATTCCATGTTTAGATAACCAGGCTGCGTTTTATCCAGGTTTGGATACTCAGGCTGCGCTCTATCCAGGTTTGGATATTCAAACTGGCATTAATTCATGTTTAGATATTCAGGCGGCGTTCTATCCAAGTTTGGATATTCAGGCTGTGAATAATCCAGGTTTAGATACTTAGGCTTGAGTATCTTATTGGAACCGCAAACTAGTGTCCAATCATCAGCAAATTAGTCCATTCTAAATGTATAGAATTTAACCAGCTTGTGATAGTTACTTTTATTTGCAGTGCATCACCTAGCAAGATAGTTCTTAATATTCTCTTTTATTTTCACATAATAAAATGATGTAGAAAAAATGTTTGATATTCTAGGAAGTAAAGAGTGAATCTATGAAAGTTTTGAACAGACAAGGGAGGATGAAATGAAGATGGATCGACATTATTGAAAATCACATTTGTTGTGTCCTGAGGTAGTTTAGAGATAAATATGAGAGGAAAAAAAAGCCAAAATAAACAGTGCCACTTTATATTATTTGCATTTTTAGCCATATGCACAGTATTGTTTTGCAGACATAGGATTTTTGTAGGTTCTTTATCTGTCACTTGATTGATCTTCTTGAGTTAGCTTTCTTCTATAAAGGCGGACGAGGCTGCTGGACTGTTGTCTTGCCCTATGACTGATCTGTTCAGACCACATCAGGATGGCGCTTGTTACATGCTGTATCTGAGCAGTGAGGCATAAAACCATGTAGTGCAGTCCATCCTGTTTACAGAGAGAGAGAGAGAGAGAGAGAGAGAGAGAGAGAGAGAGAGAGAGAAAGAAAGAGAGACATACAGCAAGAGAGAGAGAGAGTACATCCTGTACCTCTGGTTTCTCCTCTATTTTCTAGTTTCTAAATACCTGCCTGTTTTTTTATTGCTTTTCCAGGAAGTCTAAATGAATGTAAAATACAGGAGATACAACACTCGCCCTATGTGATTACTTTGAGTACATTTCCGTATTTATCACATTTCTTAAAAGGGAGAAAATAGAAAAAACAGGTGTTTTTTTTTTTTGGTTTGTCTTTTTCTCAGGCTAAATGAAATAGCTGAACAGTATCAGTGAATACAGCCAGAAGTGCTGTGCAGTCTGTTTTGCTGCAGAGCAACAGTGACATTTAGATTCGGGCTGCTGATGGTGCGGACATTAGCAAAGGCAATAATTAGGATCTGGCTCTGCACTTAAAGCACAAGGCATTTCAACGTTAAATGTCAGTTATCATTGAAGCTCCATTCTATGGCTAACCTCTCATTATCATTAAAGTGGGATCTTTAAGAGTAAGCTCACTTTATCCATCTAAGCATTACCAACTGACAGCAGTGGAAAGTAGTAGATTATATATACTTTAGCTACAGCATTTTCCCCCATGGTTTTCAACTTTTCAAAGTATTGTAGTGTTCTGCTACTGGCTGGTGCTGGTGCTTGAGGCTAGGCAAATAACTACAAGCAAAAGCTCATGGTCGAGTACACCCTCCAACAAAGGACTTTGTGGGGTTTAATCTGTTGTCTGAAAGTTTAAGTTATGTACACATTAAGTGTTATTTAGTGTTGGGGGTTGTGGGTTGTGTGTGGGTTAACCCTAACCCTTGAGGTGACTTCTCCCTTGAGTTTGGTGTCTCATGCCAGTGTGCTTAATATATGTTGTAGCACAATCATGGCCACCCCTGTGTTTCTTCTTCTGCAGGCACTGCAGTGTTTTAAATCTGCCTGTTTTACTAAACTACTTTTCTTTAAGCTTTATCCACTGACATTTTCCTGGGTTGCTCTGTCTTGTGTAACAATCTCAGTGACAGTGGGGACAATGCAAATGCAATGACAAGACCTCACACCTACCCAACCCTCAAACCAGGGGTGGGTAACTGAGGGTCAGAGTTTATCTCTGCTGCATCATTTAATGTGTAACTTCAATTTAAGATAAGACGCTGGTGCATAAGCAGTAAATCGCCTGAAGTTTAGTTCAAGTTTAGTTTAATTTGCTTGTCTGTTTCCTTTAAAGACTTTAGATTGTCCTTTCAGTGTAAATGTGAAATTTGTGTGATCTAAGGTGGATTTTGTGGGGGTTAATATTGTACAGTACAGCAATCATGTCATTACTTTGCTAACTTGTCAGGAAAACAGTGTTTGCTAAAAAGCCACCTACAGTGGAATATGGCAAAATCAAGTGAAATACACCAGTCACTGAATTTAATTAAAGATTGTATGAATCCTCAATGGTTAAATATGCCAGTGACTGAGTAAATAACACTAAATCTGTAGTGGCTGATTGAAATGTGACAGTAACAGAGGGAAATCTGCCGAAGGCTGAGGGACATTTGTAAATTGTACATGAGTTTTGTTTGACTTAAAATGTTGACCTACTTAAAGGAACAGGCATATAAGCCACACACCAGCTAGGAAAAAGTCTGAGAAAGGAAGATGAGATAATGTTAGCATGTCCAAATCACTATTCCGTTTATTGTTTGGGAGTTCGCATGGATCCAAACCATCACTAAGGCTAGTTTCATCATTATAAAGTTGACATCCTTCTGGAGTTGATTAAAATACATTTACATTTCATATGAAGCATGGCAAGCCTGAAAAAAACAGCAATTTCTCACAGTCTGAGCACAGTTGCAGCATGTAAACACAGAATGAACCCTGCCAATATGGTGGAATGATCCCATAATGCAGCACAATGTGACACTCATTCCCAAGGCCTATATGACTCCGGTGAGATTGTGTTCCATTTGTCAAGGCATCTTAAAGGTTCAATACATCATAGCATGTGACTTTTAAATCCTTGGGTGTCCTCTTGCCCTTTTTAACCTACTATGGTTGGTAATATATACCTCCTGACTTAAATACCTCGGATTTAAGAGACCAAGTCTTTCATTAATTTATTAAATACTAAATTTTGTTCTAGTACCTCAGGTTTCTCTTTAATCTGACCCAGCAAGATATTTTGGTCATTTAACCCAGCAAGGTGGGTTAATCATTAATCCTACAATTTCATATTGACTAGAACGCTGGGTTAATTTCACCCCATTATCACACTGCTTCTTTACAGTACTTCCTTAAAAATGATAATTAATTAATGCATATTTAGGCTAATATATCCATCCATCCATCCATCCATCATCTTCCGCTTCTCCGGGGTTCGGGTCGCGGGGGCAGCATCCTGAGCAATGAAGCCCAGACCTCCCTTTCCCCAGCCACTTCCACTAGCTCCCTGGGAGGGATTCCGAGGCGCTCCCAGGCCAGCTGGGCGATATAGTCACGCCAGCGTGTCCTGGGTCTTCCCCGGGGTCTCCTCCCCGGTGGACTTGCCTGTGACACCTCCCAAGGGAGGCGTCCAGGAGGCATCCTAACAAGATGCCCGAACCACCTCAACTGGCTCCTCTCGACGTGAAGAAGCAGCGGCTCTACTCCGAGTCCCTCTCGGATGACCGAACTTCTCACCCTATCTCTAAGGGAGAGTCCAGCCACCCTGCGGAGGAAACTCATTTCAGCCGCTTGTATTCGCGATCTCGTTCTTTCGGTCATTACCCAAAGCTCATGACCATAGGTGAGGGTGGGAACATAGATCGACCAGTAAATCGAGAGCCTTGCCTTATGGCTCAGCTCTTTCTTTACCACAACAGACCGGTAAAGAGCCCGCATCACTGCTGACCCAGCACCAATCCGCCTGTCAATCTCCCGCTCCCTTGTACCATCACTCGTGAACAAGACCCCGAGATACTTAAACTCCTCCACTTGAGGCAAGAGCTCATCCCCAACCCAGAGAGGGCTCTCCACCCTTTCCCGCGTGAGAACCATGGCCTCGGATTTGGAGGTACTGATCCTCATCCCGGCCGCTTCACACTCGGCTGCAAACCGATCCAGTGAAAGCTGAAGTTCACGGCCTGATGTCCCCAATAGGACCACATCATCTGCGAACAGCAGCGATGTGACCCTGAGGTCACCAAACCGGACACCCTCCATCCCCTGACTGCACCTAGAAATTCTATCCATAAAAATTATGAATAGAATCGGTGACAAAGGGCAGCCCTGACGGAGTCCAACTCTCACTGGGAAAAAGTCTGACTTACTGCCGGCCATGCGAACCAAGCTCCTGCTTTGTTTGTACAGGGCCTGAATGGCTCGTAGCAAAGAGCCATGTACCCCGTACTCCCGAAGCACCTCCCACAGAATACCCCGGGGAACACAGTCGAATGCCTTCTCCAAATCCACAAAGCACATGTGGACTGGTTGGGCAAACTCCCATGAACCCTCGAGAATCCTGGAGAGGGTAAAGAGTTGGTCCAGTGTTCCACGACCAGGGCGGAACCCGCACTGCTCCTCCTGGATCCGAGGTTCGACTATAAGCCGGACTCTCTTCTCCAGTACCCTTGCATAGACCTTACCAGGGAGGCTGAGGAGTGTGATTCCCCTGTAGTTGGAACACACCCTCCGGTCCCCCTTTTTAAAAAGAGGCACCACCACCCCAGTCTGCCAATCAAGTGGCACCACCCCCGATGTCCACGCAATGTTGAAAAGGCGTGTCAGCCAAGACAGCCCCACAACATCCAGAGCCTTGAGGAACTCGGGACGGATCTCATCCACCCCTGCAGCCCTGCCGCCAAGGAGCTTTTTAACTACCTTAGCGACTTCGGCCTCAGTAATGGACAAGCCTATTCCCGTGTCCCCAGACTCTGCCTCCTCACTAGAGAACGTGTCGGTGGGATTGAGAAGGTCCTCAAAGTATTCCTTCCACCGCCCAATGACGTCTTCAGTCGAAGTCAGCAGCACACCATCTCCACTATATACAGTGCTAGTGGCACACTGCTTTCCCCTTCTGAGTCGCCTGACGGTTTGCCAGAATCTTTTCGGAGCCGACTTAAAGTCACTTTCCAAGGCCTCACCGAACTCTTCCCACACCCGGGTTTTTGCCTTGGCAACGACTGAAGCCGCAGATCGCTTGGCCTGTCGATACCTGCCAGCTGCCTCTGGTGTCCTACAGGCCAACCATGTCCGGTAGGATTGCTTCTTCAGCTTGACGGCATCTCTCACCTGGGGTGTCCACCACCGGGTTCGAGGATTACCGCCCCGACAGGCACCAACTACCTTGCGACCACAGCTACAGTCAGCCGCTTCAACAATGGAGGAGCGGAACATGGCCCATTCTGAGTCAATGTCCCCCACCTCCCCCGATATCTGGTCAAAGTTCTGACGGAGGTGTGAGTTGAAGATCAATCTGACAGGTTCTTCTGCCAGACGTTCCCAGCAAACCCTCACTATACGTTTGGGTTTGCCTGGTCTGACTGGCATCTTCCCCCACCACCTGATCCAACTCACCACCAGGTGGTGATCAGTTGACAGCTCAGCTCCTCTCTTTACCCGAGTGTCCAGTACACATGGCCGCAAGTCCGCTGACACGACTACAAAGTCAATCATTGAACTGCGGCCTAGGGTGTCCTGGTGCCATGTGCACTTATGGACATCCTTGTGTTCAAACATGGTGTTCGTTATGGACAAACTGTGGTTTGCACAGAAGTCCAAAAACTGAACACCACTCGGGTTCAGATCAGAGAGGCCATTCCTCCCAATCACACCCCTCCAGGTCTTACTGTCATTGCCCACATGAGCGTTGAAGTCCCCCAGTAGGACAATCGAGTCTCCAGGAGGAGCACTTTCAAGCACCCCTTCCAAGGACTCTATGAAGGCTGGGTATTCTGAACTGCTGTTCGGTGCATAAGCACAGACAACAGTCAGGACCCGTTCCCCAACCCGAAGGCGTAGGGAAGCTACCCTCTCGTCCACCGGGGAAAACCCCAACATACAGGCGCCGAGTCGAGGGGCTATGAGAAAGCCCACACCTGCCCGCCGCCTCTCACCATGGGCAACTCCAGAAAAGAAAAAAGTCCAGCCCCTCTCAAGGAGATTGGACCCAGAGCCCAAGCTGTGTGTTGAGGTGAGCCCGACTATATCTAGTCGGTATCTCTCGACCTCGCGCACCAACTCGGGCTCCTTCCCCGCCAGTGAGGTAACGTTCCAAGTTCCAAAAGCCAGTTTCAGCAACCGAGGATCAGAACGCCAAGGCCCACGCCTTCGGACACTGCCCGATCCACAATGCACCGCACCCCTACTACTGCCCCTCCCATCGGTGGTGGGTCGATGGGAGGGGTAGGCTAATATAGACTACTTTAAATATTAAAATGTGCTGTAACATTAAGTATTGGCTGTGTGTTGTACATGCAAATTGACCTTTAACTCATTCTATAATCATTTGTGGCACGATTGGCCCCTGCCAGTCTTCCATGTGCTTGTGTTTAACTTCTGGTCTTGTCCATGTACTTTCTTTGTTTTGATTCTTCCCTGCCCTGCCCCCTTGTTTCTAGACTCCCTTGATTGTTCTCACCTGTGTTTACCACCTGTGTCTTGTTAACCCTGCTGTATTTAGGCCCTGTGTTTTTCCCTAGTTGTTGGCTGGTCTTTGTATAGTATTGTGTTGTAGTGTTTGCATTGTAATGTTTGGTGTTATGTTGTTTGGTGGCTTCAATTTTATTTTCTGTTCTCTGTTGTGGTGTTTATCCGGTGTTTCTTTTTGTCATGTCTGTCCCCGTTCTATCCACTTGGCTCTCTGACCCTGGACCTTTCTGACCCTGATAATGGATTTGCCATTAATGAATCTCGCTTCTCTTCACATATGCATCCTCCTCATCATCGCTCCCACACATTACAGTTTGTTTGTCGCTCATACACGATTCTATGTTTATCTGTGAGCTGATAGAAAACTTTGCAGGGCTGGCAGCATCCGGTGGAAAACTGCAATTATTCAAATTGAAATGAAAATCTTTTTTCCAGTAGTTGTAGAATGGCACGGCTACATTTGTGACTGAATTAGTTCATTAATAACTAAAGGCACATTTCCACAAAACACACTGTGCCAAAAATATGTGCCATCAAGATCATGTTCTGCTTTCCAATGTGGTGCTCCAAGATTTGTGACTGATGGTGCTGAGCCCCAGCCATTTGGCACAAAATTGCCCATTAGCTTTTTAGAATTACCATATACATGCTGGAAATGGTAATAACACTGAAACACATTTTATTGAAGGGTTTTCTTAGCCATCCCATTATAGTCTACTCCATTCACAGTGTAGCCTGATATATTTGGCTTGAAAACAAATGTCCTGCAGTACTACTGCAAAAGCATGTCAGACACAAAGTGTTTGAACAAAGTACGCCATGTCAAACAAGACAACTAGAGAAACTGTTCCCCAAAATGGAGAATCAGACACTCACTAGAACATGACACCATTTAAAATGAAGGGAAACAAAGATAAACCATATTGGAATCTGCTAGCAATACTTGGAAATGAAACACCTGCCATGCCTTGATAATAGATGGGGATCTAGTCAAGCTTGATCTACTGTAAGGTGATGGTTTATGCATATATGTGTGTGTGTGTGTGTGTGTGTGTGTGTGTGTGTGTGTGTGTGTGTGTGTGTGTGTGTGTGTATACTAGTTAAAGTTAGTAGACAGTCAACATCATATGGGTCATTTTCTGACGATTCTTAAAATTAAGCATCATATGATGTTTCCCCAAATAATTTACTATTACTTTTAAAACTTTTTAGATATTTTATGGAAAAGAAGATTTCTGCACGCATTTCACTGATGTTAAAACATGTTCTCAAAAATAAAATGTCTGTTGTTTAACCCCCTTTCAGCTTTATTTCATGCTAAGATTTATTATGCAGTAACTACAGGGACTTCAATGCAAACTAATGGAGCTATTTTTAGGTCACAGAAGTGTATAATAAAACTTTTGGCCTGTTGGTGTGCCCATTGCTTGTGAGGGGGTTAATATATTTAAGCACTTTCGTAGGGTATATTTATGATTCTAACATCTTATTCTTTCAATAATGATGAAATTATCGCAGAGGCAGTATAAAAACTGATCACTATTGAATCGATAAACATATAGGACAGATTTAAGCATTTTTACTCACTTGCCTATTAGGAAGTACAGGTAGATCATGAGGAATAATCTCATAACAAAACAGTGACGCCAGTGGTATTGCGTAACACCAACTGAGAGAAATGTCCAGCATTAACTGATATGCAGATTAATCAGTCTTTCATGTGCATATTCATTAATGAAGTTAACCAAATGTTAATATCTGTGTAACCCCATGTCACTGGTGTTACAGAGAGTGTGACACCAGTGGCCATGACACCAGTGATATTTTGATTATTTTAAAATAGCTGACGCATGCAGGAAAAGTGACGTTGCTCAAGAATGTTAAATTCATAGTCAGGTTTGTTTCAGAAATGATTTTGAATACATATTACATATTGATGTATTTGGAAATATAACACCAGTGACAAGCAGTAAATGTGTTCCTGCAAGTAAAGAGTTTAGACTGCAAATATCACCAGTTTTATTGACGTCCATTGAAGTTATGAGACCAAGCTAACTAGCTAATTCATAAGTTAACTAGTTTTCCTATATGCGTACATGTGTTCTTCACAGTGAATGAATGTGAAAGAGTCAAGCTTCAGGAAGCTTGAACAGTAGCAAGAAGTGTGATGGTGCAGCATAAGGGTGTCCAAAACCTTTCGTTAGTTTTACTGTTAAATTATTCAGGACATGGAATTTTTAAGAACCTCCTGAACTTTTGTTTTTACTTCCTTTGTGGTGATTAAAGTCTTAATTAAGTCTTAATAAACTTAATTCTTAGCTTGTATAGTCAAGCCTTTGGTGATTAGTCTTCCCTGTCAGATCTAGACCTGCTGGAATCTCTGCTGCTCTGTTACACTGTAATCTGTGGTCGGCCACTCTTTACAGAACTGACTGTGTTTTTCTTTCCTTTCTTTGCTGAGCTGAATAGCTGCCCATCTTGTGCATCTGATGCTGTTGCCTCTTCTACCTTGATCGGGTGCCGCTGCTCACCAGCCTTCTGGACCGGCTTGACCACTACTGAGCTTCTTGCTTTACAACGCTGTGCAGTCCTCACCCTCAGATCTTTTCTTTTTCCCACTTTGTACTATAATACTTTATACTAATAATGTTTGCTATCCGGTGTCGACCGCAGGAGGATGGGTTCCCCTTCTGTGTCTTGGTTCCTCTCAAGGTTTCTTCCTCTTTTAGGGAGTTTTTCCTTGCCACCATCACCGCTGGCTTGCTCATGGGGGCTTGGACCTGGATTTTCTTTTCTTTTCTTTCTTTTCTGTAATGCTGATTGTTCTGTAAAGCTGCTGTGTGACAACATCTGTTGTAAAAAGCGCTATATAAATAAATTTTGCTTTGCTTTGCTACTTAATTGTAAGTAGTGATAGCTGTAAGTACCCACAAATAATACTTTTGGAACTAGAAGAAAATGGAAAAGTTGCATATTTAGGTGCATACCTTTCTTTCTTAATACTTCTCTTACAAAAGCAGCTGAATGCGACTCTCCTCTTTCCACATGCAAAATGTCAGTACTGTTGAAAAGTTCATTGTGATAGTTTTCTGATGTACTGTCAGGAAGCGGCTGGGAGTGTCACAGCCCACCCTCCGGCATCAATGCCATTCACTAGCATCACACTTTTGAGCCCATGAGACACATACTGAGTAGGTTCTAAAGTCCTTCTGATGCTGGACATGCGGCATGATTTATAGAAACATGACCCGAGTGGGGCTGATGCAACACAGTGGCAATGCGAGTGTTATGACCATGAGGGCCACACTCTCCTCGTCTTAACACTGATGGAGGCATCTGCCCCTCTGATGATAAAACCCCATTTCACATTGCACTTGTAAAATATTGAAATGATTGAAATAACAAAATCTACCCCATAGTGTAAAATGACTCCCTGAGAAGCCAGTGATGTTGAAAAGAGAGGAATTCCACATTCGACACACGTTTGAATTCTCTTTCAGAACTCATTGATTTGATTAGGACTATGAAGCCATTCAAATGAATCAAAGCCACAACCAGAGATTTGAAAAGCTGGTTTTGTTTACATCATGCTCCTACTGATTCTCAAAGATCACATCTTTTAGAAGCCTCGTGTAACAAAAACGAGTATTCTACCCCACCGAGAACCAGAATGAATTATTCAGACTGTTTTAATATGGTTCTTTATGCCGCTGACTTTTGACTCTAGGTGAGCAGGGCTTTGTGTTAAATCGCAGAAGGTTGACCTAGTCTTGACCAGGTCCTCTGATTAGATGAATAGGCTGGGGAGGGGGAAGGGGGGTACACCTCACACATACACACACACCATACACACACAAAATAGATAGACGTTTCCAAAATGTGCAACCACTGTCACATTATTGCTTAAATGATGAACTTGAAGGGTAGAACTCTCCACACTCTATAGAGAACCATGAAGACTGAAAGTTCCATTTGCATGATTAAAGAGTTTGTTTCATCATGAAAGATTGATGGAGAACGTGGTGTATGTGTTTCTATGTACCAAGTTTTTGGAAAAGGCTCTTTATATATAGCACCAAAAAGGGTTCTGCTGGTGTTTTCGATGTCAAGCTTGAAACAATAGAAGAACCTTTTTTGGTGCTATATAGAAGAACCATTTGGTGCTTTTCAAAAAGGTTCTACATAAACCCATCTAGAGCACATTCTTCATTAATCTGAAGAACATTTTCATGATGCGAAGAACCCTTTGAGTTTCTTTTGAGTGTTCATGGTTCTATATACAACCCTTTTCTTCACTAAAGAACTCTTGGAGGACTATCCTTTTTTAAGTGTGTACTACATTTCACTGTAGCTTTAAGGCTACTAGCTACAAAGTCATATTTTTCTCTCAGCAGATGGGTCTGGATTTTTACCGAGGTTCCTCCAGTTAGGAGTCATTTGGGGGAAAAGGAGCATTTAGCACTCATTGTGTTCTCCGTCTGAGAGGTAATTAATTTCAGCCGGATCACTCGTCTCGCTGGCTGACATTTTAAGCAGCGACAGTGATGCCAGACGCATATGGATTAACACGGAGCTAAAACTCCAACTATTTGTTGGTGCTGCCTTATTATCCAGCGAAAAGACAGCAGCCTACCTGAATATGAGTGCCGCATTATTATCCCGCGCCTCAAATTTATCGGAGCAAAACAGGGCAGACCTGAATAAAATTGCAGGCGTTTCATCTCATTAATCGAGCTTGCCTCACTGCGTGAGAGGTAATATCCAATATTTACCTGCTTCTCACTAACATAGGCAATGTCTCTGTAACCATCTCAAGTAACTCTAAACAGTAGATCATCATTTTGTGTGTGTGTGTGTGTGTGTGTATATATATATATATATTTATATGATTATATATATATGATTATATATATATATATATATATATATATATATATATATATATATATATATATATATTATGTGAATATTTCCTGATGAATAGACCAATAGAAATGTGTAAAATTGCTTGGAAAGTTAATGTAAAGAGAGAGAAGTTTATGATGGAGCACAAACAATAAATGAACATTTTGTACTGGTTATCTTCATGCTTCCATATCCTCGTGTGTACCTGCTGGCCTGCCTTTTGACATTTAATGACTTTCAACATGCAACCTGAATTTGAAACCCCAAATGTTACAGGAGGCTGTATGTTTTATTTTATTTACTATTACTGGGGATGGCTGAAGTAGCAGGTGTGTCCACATACTTCTGGCCATGTAATGTATATCAAAAAAGAACCATTGTAACATTATTGTCCAAGTAATTATGGAGGTCATCGGATATACCAGTATAATTTGTTCTCTCTCTCTGTCTCTCTCTCTCTCTCTCTCTCTCTATATATATATATATATATATATATATATATATACATATATACATGTGTGTGTGTGCGCACATCTCATGTCTGCAGCATTGTTACACTGTTTCATCCTGAGAAATATTCTTTGGATCAATGCCATATAAGAACCACTTTTGGCTCCATTTTCAAGACATTTTCAATGGTTGCATCTTTAAAGTAATACTCCAGTCATGTACAACATAAAATCTCTGCATTGTGCCTATATTGTGCAGTTACCACGAACAATGATTTCAATGCTTTTCCCTGCAGTTAGGAAAGAAAAGACATCCCATTGACGGGAAACGCACTTATAATAGAAGTCCATGGGCAGTTACTTCAATGGCTTTTCTGTTCCTTTAAAAAGGAAGCATCTAGGGAAACAGCCAAATTATTGTCTATGGTTGGATGGTCGAAAGGAAGCTGCATCGCTATGTTTCCCATGAGTGCAGAGATAAAGAGGGTGTTTTATCTGAAGCAGGAACTACTTTGTTCTTGCAACACTAAAGCTCACAAATGCTCTGATGCTGTATCATTAGTGTAGAGTCTTCTACAGGCCACCTGCAGCAAGCACGGTTACGCGCAAGTACAGTTACTGAATGTCACACAAATGATGAAGGTATGCACACAATTTAGAGTTTATGGTTTGTTTGCTTTCTACTATCAAGTACATGCCAAAATTCTCCTTTGTTGCTCTCCATGTTGGTTTTGGCATTAAACAAGCTTGCCTTATCCTAATTAATCAATAGTGATTAGATAGGCTAGCCTCCTAAGCTATCTTACAGCATAGATCAGAACATGTAATATCCAACTAAATTTTTACTCATTGAAGGATCCATCCCTGATTTTCTCTCGCTCAAGGGGTTTCATGTAATATGTTATCATTGTTAAAGTTTCAAAATATATCATTCACTGCTCTGTCCATACAGTCCATATGTGGAAACGCCTGTTTTCAATTCTTTCTGTGATGTCACGGGGACCAACTCATTCGCATATACACACCTGTTCAGCCTACAACAGTTTAGCCTCACCCCTCCACACCAAAGTTATAGGAGGCTCTGAGTGTTTTTTGAATGATGCACAATATAGCAGAGCCAGTCAGAACAGAGCTCATTTACATATATAAATCCTAACAGCACTGTAACAATAAATAGCCTGTTTAATTCTAAAAGATAAAGAGTGGGTTGGAAAATGGTCATGTAAAAATGTATTATGACAATTATTGGTATGTCAAACACACAAATGTTATGAGTACACCTCAGAGGGGAAAATGCTGCCTCAATTCATAGTGAAGGCAAGAGCTCAATGGTTTGCATCTAAATACAGAACAAATAAGTGTCGTCCTTGTTTTAGTATTATTTTTTATTCCTCAGTGACAGTTAGTAGGTAACAGTGTTTCATTTATTATTCATTTATTTTTAACAAGTGGGCTGAAAGCTTAAAGACTTTTGGGGGAGTTTGTTGTTCAACAACATTTTGGGTGGGTCGTGAGACCTACAGGGCCTTAACTTGGATGAGAATTTTGGTGAGGTCCGTTTTGCAAAAATGTGACCAACAAAAAAAATGGTTAAATATGGGAATTACACCAGCTGATAGTTTCTCCTTTGGTTTATTTATTTATTTTTTAAACAAAATCTTTGCTCCTTTTTTACCTACCCATAACTGTTATGCACCTTTTCCTTTCATTTCTTCCTTTCCCATCTCTCCGTTCTTCCATGAACTTCTAATTCCATAAACTAATTTGACTCCTGTCTTGTTTATGTGACTATTGTTTATGTGTTTATTTTCAGCTGAAAATACATTTTGAAACCTTCACTAAATCAAGTGATAGTTTCAAATTGATTTTAGTTCATTTACCCCCCCCCCCCTTTATCTCTCTCTCTCTGCTTCTCTCTATTGCATCCCTGTCCTCATTGATTACTATAAAAGCACATATTAGACATGTTATAAAAGGTTGTCTGCACAACTTTCTCTTGCCAGTTGTAATATGTTCTGTGCAGGTACACATCTCTAATTTCTCATCTAATCTCATCACTAATCTAGCCTACCATGGAGCCTGTAGCCTATACTGGAACTAGACTAAAGCACGCTGGTTTAGCTAGCAACTGTTGTGAATGCTCCAAATAAAAAAGGAATAATGGAGTTACTTTATATGGAGCATTTCACATTAATATGAAAAGAATTATACGACTGAGCTCATAAACTCTTGCATTTGTGTCATAGCGGTGTTATGTTAAGCTTATATCATGTGTGCTGAACATCTCAAGAAGTCTAAGTTACTGTAGTACTCAGGGTCAGTGTAGCTTCTCGTACAAATATGAAGAGTGGGCAGTTCAGTCTAGGGCCGAACCACAGCTGAGAACCTCTCACTGTGTAGTTTCATTGCTTTTTCCACACTAAATCTCATAAAACCCTTCAGAAACCTCTGAGGACCACAGAGTTACTGAGCAGACTTACGGAGTAACTTACTAAAGCTATTGCAGATATTAACAGTTGCTAAACAGTAATTAGAGGGTTTAGAAAATAATGGCAAAGTTTAATTGGCTATAATACAGTGACAGCGCTCACAGGAAACAAATCAAATTTCATAATCACAGAAATGTGGCATAATAAATAGTCTGCCCCCATTTGATTGGGCGACCTGTGATACTATGGCTGCGCCCCTGAGTAGACTGTGGCATCCTAATAGCCCATAATAGTTTCTTTGTTTAATCTCTTGAATGGAGGAAAGTGAAAAAACCCTTCTAAACTATCTAAAGGTCTGGACGTGGGTGCCCTCATTAGCTTATGGCCATGGAGATGTGCAGTATCTGTACATGTTAGTCATGGTCTATAATAAGCAACTCTATGTTACTAATGCTGCAGATATACATTAGAGTGTTTCTTTACAGAACCATCCATTGCAGAGTTCCTTAGACAACCAAAGACTGTTCTTATATGACACTGCTCCAATGAACCCCTTTGACACCTTTATTTGTAGGAGTATCTGTGGGGAAAAGCATCTTAAGTGTCCTCCACGTTTAAAAGCGATAAAAAGAATAGGACAGTATGAGAGCAAGGTTGAAGAGGGAAAAGAATGACGATGTGGAGGCCATGTCTCGCAGTCTTGGCTTGGGCGTATTGTGTTACAGAGTCTCGGAGCAGAACGTGTTTATCCTTTCAGCAGCCAGCCCTTGTCGGACTGTCCAAGGTCTGCGGGCGTGAATAGAGATGCTCTTTTGGTATGTGGGCGAGCAGAGAGAGTGTGTGGGCCAAACTTTTTCATGTGCCCAAAGCCCTCTCAGCATGGAGAGCCTCTCTTACCACTGTCAAACAAAGCTTCCATCAGCCAGCAGCACTCTCCAAACAAAATATCATGCCACTCTGAGTGTGATGCACTGCGCGTGCATTTATCTATGGCTTCATTGTACTTGGTCTTCCACACAAAAAGCCTCTAGCTCTCTAATCACAATATGATTAACAATAGGTACTGTATTATCAAACATATGTGCACTCCAAGCTCAGGCTTTGATACAGCATGTATAGCTGCTATTAAACCACTGCTGACTATGGAATTCTAGGTAAAAATCATACGTGTCTCAGAAGATCAGAAGAGGCCCTGCGAATCCCTTTCATTTGAGGCACACCCTTCATTCGAGGCGCAGAGAGGCCGAGTGTGGCTTTCAGAGGAGCTTCTCTGTCACATATTATTATCATTTCAGCAACACAGTCAGTGTGCTCTGGCACTCTGCTCCATTCTGGGGACTCAATCAGTATGTGGATGAAAAACATGCTCTCAAAGGAAACACAGCAGATCTCTCGTTCTGCCGGGGAGGGCAGTGGCATAAACAACACGTGCTGCAAGCGCATGCTATTGTGAACACAGTGTCTTGGAAATGTTAATGTGGACAGAGGTAATGAATAAGAACAGGGCTCGTGTGAATGAATCAGGCAGTGTTTCCCTAGGAGCTAAATGCTCTATTCCATTCCCAATAAATCATTCCAGAGAACTGTGTTGCTCACATAAATTAGTCTTGTTCTGTATTGTGAAATGTCAATCATCTTTCCACTTAGGCCTCCTCCTGGAAATATGCAATGCAGTGCAAAACTAACTGATTAGGCCTGTGCCACTATCATCTTATTCAGTTACCCAGTAACCATGTAAAAAATAACCACTGTGAAATGTTGAACTGGGTTTTGGGGAGCACTTTACAGGCACTTTCACAAAGCAGCTTTGCAGAAAAACCTGTGTCCAAGTCCACATGAGCAAGCCAATGGTAAAGGTGGCAAAGAAAGACTGCCTAAGAGCAAGAGAACAAAATATTGAGAGGAACCAAGACTCCAAAAAAGAGGGAACCCATCCTTCTCTGGTTGACACTGGATAGCACAACAATAAAACAAGCAATATGGTGTATTTCCCTTTGCTTTATGTTTTATCTGAAGCATGAACTCATCTACTAATACTGTACAACGTTCACTTCGGATTTAGGGACCATCTCAAAATTACAACAAGAAAAAGTTTTGCCCTTATTACTATTCCTTTTATTATTATTATTATCTCTGTTAGTATATCTGCTGATGATTCCAGGAACATCACTGATGAAGATGAAGCAGATGTACTAAGAGAGACATTACTACTACTACTACTAGTGATAATAATAATGATAGCAGCATATGAGTTGCAGCTTAATGTTTGCCAAATAAAAGAACACAATAAAAACACAATTCAGTAACAGTTGTGGTTGTGATATGAGGACTTTAATTTGATCATGACACTATAATAAATCTGTTAAGAAAAAACACAGGTTTGAATGTCAAACACTTTATAATAACAGTAGTTTAGAAAACTACTTTATAATAGCTCTTACTTCATAATATCTAATCCTATAAGAACCAATGAAACAGTCAGTTATTCATCATTAATTTATTCATATTATTATTATTCATATTCATATTACTGCATAAGTGACATATAAGCTGCTACATCACAATTAAATATTATTATTATAATATTGTTGTAAAATAACAAAAAAGTCAGAAATTGACAGAATTACATATGATATCTACTGTGAAAATACATATCTCACAAAAGTGATTACACCCCTCATACTTCTGCAAATATGTAGTATCTTTTCATGGGACAACACTATAGAAATGAAACTAGGATACAACTTAAAGTAGTCAGTATAGCAGTATAGATTTACTGTCCTCTGAAAAGAACTCAACACACAGCCATTAATGTCTAAATAGCTGGCAACACAAGTGAGTCCACCTCACAGTGAACATGTCCAAATTCTGCTCAAAGTGACAATATGTTGTATGACCACCATTATTATCTAGCACTGCTTTAACCCTCTTGGGCATGGAATTCACCAGAGCTGCACAGGTTGCTAGTGGAATCCTCTTCCACTCCTCTATGATGACATCACAGAGCTGGTGGTGCGCTCCTCCTTCTACTGCTTGAGGATGCCCCACAGGAGCTCAATTGGGTTTAGGTCTGGAGACATACTTGGCCAATCCATCACATTCCGCAAGGCAGTTTCATCTTGGAGGTGTGTTTGGGGTTGTTGTGTTGGAAAACTGCCATGTGGCGCAGTTTCCCAAGGGAGGGGATCATGCTCTGCTTCAGAATGTCACAATACATGTTGGAATTCATGCTTCCCTTAATGAACCAGACCATGATGCTACCACCACCATGCTTGACCATAGGCAAGAGAGAGTTGTCTTGGTACTCCTTACCAGAGTGCCACCACACATGCTGGACACCATCTGAGCCAAATAAGTTCATCGTGGTCTTGTCAGACCACAGGACATGATTCCAGTAATCCATGTTCTTGGACTGTTTGTCTTCAGCAAACTGTTTGCGGGCTTTCTTGTGTGTCAGCTTCAGAAGAGGCTTCCTTTTGGGATGACGGCCATGCAGACCAAGTTGATGCATTGTGCGGCGTATTTACATTTACATTTCTGGCATTTGGCTGACGCTCTTATCCAGAGCGACTTACAATTTGATCATTTTACATAGGTAGGCCAAGGCAGTGTTAGGAGTCTTGCCCAAAGGACTCTTATTGGTATAGTGTAGGGTGTTTGCCTAGGTGAGGAATGAACCCAAGTCTACAGTGTAGAAGGCAGAGGTGTTAACCACTACACTATCCAACCATATGGTATGAGCACTGACAGGCTGACCTCCCACTTCTTCAACCTTTGCAGCAATGCTGGCAGCACTCATGCGTCTATTTTTTGAAGCCAACCTCTGGATATGACACTGAACATGTGGACTCAACTTCTTTGGTTGGCCATGGTGAGGCCTCTTCTGAGTGAAATCTGTTCTGGAAAACTGCTGTATCACCTTGGCCACTGTACTATAGCTCAGTTTCAGGGTCTTAGCAATCTTCCTATAGGCTAGGTCATCTTTGTGGAGAACAACAATTCTATTTCTCACATCCTCAGAGAGTTCTCTGCTATGAGGTGCCACGTTGAATATCCAGTGGCCAGTATGAGCGAATTGTACCCAAAACACTGCTCCCCATTCACACCAGAAACCTTGTAACTCTAACGACTCACATGACACCAGGGAGGCACAATGACACAATTGGACACAATTTGGACATGTCCACTGTGAGGTGTACTCACTTGTGTTGCCAGCTATTTAGACATTAATGGCTGTGTGTTGAGTTATTTTCAGACGACAGTAAATCTATACTGCTAAACAAGCTGTACACTGACTAAGTTATATCCAAGTTTCATTTCTATAGTGTTGTCCCATGAAAAGATGTAATAAAATATTTGCAGTAACGTGAATGGTGTACTCACTTTTGTGAGATACTTTGTTTGTTTACAAAAGACGTAAAAAAAATAATAAAAATTCTAATCCAACTTCAATAGACTTTCCTATCCATCCTGCCTCGACATCTTTATTTGTGGCAGAAGACCACAACTATAGTTAAGGATGTAGGTATGAGTTGACAGGTTTTATTTAAATTAAGGCAAAAGCAAGCATTGCAAACAAAACATGATGACACTACACACAGGCTAACTGAAACATGAAAGCTACTTCTACCAAAGACAAGAATAGAAACCACGTGGGAAAGGGGGGTAGCATGATTGACATGTATAGCATTGTATATCCCAATGATAAAGCAAGGCTACATTGGACGAAACAGGAGAGCCAGGCAGAGGACACTGTGACACCACTTTAGATAAGGCACAGCAAAAATAACTAAAGTCCTAAGTAAATCATGATCAAGTAAGAAAGTAACATTAATATATTAATTAATGATGAATAACTCTAAATACATGTTTAGCTCATGATTAGTCAGTTATGAGGTAACAACTCATAGATGTCTCATCATTTTCATTATAAAGTGTAAAATTCAGTTGTTATGTATTCGTTTCTTGCTTTCATTGGCATAGAAAAAAATCCATAAATGCCATCACTGGGGGGTGTTACTGCAGTAACTTGGTTAACCATGACCGTGCACTATTTAGGTACTTTCATTGGTGGGTCAGGACATGCAAATTTGAATACCAGTTTAAAAGAGTTCACTTTTTGCAAGGACTTAAAAAGATGCTGCAAGTGCAAATATGACTCATAGTTAAGGCTACAGAAGTCCTGAAGGCAGATGAGGTTCCAGACAGTAATAAACATCTATCTCAGTTCATTTTCAACAGAAAACATTAGGAAACATTTCACATTAGGCAAAAAAGAAAGAAAAAAAAACTAAACTAAAAAAATGTAATAAACTACACTACAGGCCTATTATATGGGGTTTGTTGTTTGTAAAATTAATATACATAATTATTGAGCAGCATTATTGCCTTAGTGTCAGTTAAGTACAATTCAAGAAATTCAGCCTAAATGTATATGACTTTAACACACACACCCACACACACACACACACACACACCAAAAATGCTACATCAATCACTGCTGCTTTAGCTGGCAGAAAGGTCTTTCCAAATTAAAGGACTTCAAAAGTACTATGAGAAAAAGGCACTCCCATTTGTGTTATGTGCTCATCACAGTGCTGTGCCAAAAGTGCAGGATAATAGGCCCCCTGATAATGATTAGTGTGAGTGATGGCATAATGAGAGCGGTATAAATATGTGCAGGTCAGTGAAGAGAAGGCATACTGTGGTTTACTAAAACACAGGGGTATGAGTTCAGCTTAAAGAGGAGAGATGTGGGGGGTGGTGAAACTGATACATTAGTGACAATCCATACAGTAACATGGCACACTGACTGATTCAGCCAGCAAACTCCGTCAGACTAAACCAGAGCCACAACATTGCTTACACATGATCTTACAAATTTTAGTTTAATTCTACTGATTTTAGGATTTTTGTAGGTGAGGCCATAAGAGAACCACAATTTCTGTTCTAAATCAAGGCCATTCTAAATATGTTGCTTGTCATTTGTGTTCTTTCTGCTAACAGGCCTATACTGACAGCATAAGATGAGTAGTGCAAATAAAAGTGTTTGCCTTTTTGTGATTTTTCTGCATCATTTGATCATAGCAGCTGCCTTTTACATTGGCAAAAAAAATTAATGATAGAAATGCTCTAAAATTTATGATAGAAAGTTCCAAAATTGCCTGGAATAAAGTCTATTTACATTAACTTACATTAAAAGTAAAGAATGCTGTCTTCTCCTGTAACTCTACCAGTATTAAGAGATACTTGTTTTTTCTTTAAACAGCAATGAAAATGAAAATTAAAACAACTTCACTGTTGTCAAAGTTTTATCATGTGTCTAAAACTACTAAATACAGAGTTGTGAAAAAATACCTGGTGTCTTCTGTCTTTGCTAATTTGTCACGTTTAAATCTTTCAAATCTTCCAACTGATTTTAATATAAGATAAAACAAGACAGTAATCAAAAAATTCAGCTTTTAAATGATCATTCCATTTTTTGAAGATAAAGATATATTTAAAACCTGTATCACCCATGGGAAAAAGCAATTGCCTCCTAAACCTAATAACTGGTTGTGCCGCTCTTGGCAGAAACAACTGCAGTCAAACGTTTGCGGTCACTTGCATTGAGTCTTTTACATCACTATGGAGGAATTTTGGCCCAATCTCCTTTGCAGAATTGCTTTAATTCAGCTACATTGGAGTGTCTGTGAGCATGAACTGCCTATTTAAAGTCTTGACACAGCATCACAATGGGATTCGAATCAAGGCTTTGACTCGGCCACTCGAACACCTTAATTTTGTTTCAGAGGTGGACTTTATGTCCCAGACTGACAGATGGAAATTCTCCTTCATGATTTTCTAAAAGAGCAGAATTCATGGTTCCATTTATTAGTTCCATTGATTATAACAAGTCATCTAGGCCTTGCATAAGCAAAGCGGCCACAGACCATCACACTACCACCACCATGTTTGACTGTTGGTATTATGTTCTTATGGCAGAATGCAGTGTTATCTTTACACCAGATGAAACCCATGTCTTCCAAAAGTAGGGGTCATAGGGGTCATCAAGATGTTTTTGGAGAAATGTGAAATGAGCCTTGGTGGTCTTATTGGTCAGCAGTGGCTTGCAACTTGTGACTCTCCCATTTTTGCCCAGTGTCTTTCTTATTGTTGAACCATGTACATGGAATTTAACTGGGGTAAGTGAGGCCTGCAGTTCTTTAGATGCTAATCTGAATTCTTTTGTGACCTTCTGGATGAGTGGTCAATGCATTCTTGATTAAATTTTTGTGGGCCGACCGCTCCTGTGAAGGTTCACCACTGTTACAAGTTTTCTCCATTTGTGAATAATAACTCTCACTATGGTTTGATGGAGTCCCACAGCCCTAGCAGACTGGTAGATTTCAATGACTTTGTTTCACATGTGCATTTGAATCTCTTTAGAACATGGCATCATGTGGTGCTTTGTGAGATCTTCTAGTCTGCTTCACATTGTCAGGCAGGTTCTATTTAATTTATGTTTAGATTTAACAGGTCTGGCAGTAATCATGTCTGGGTGAACTTGAACCCAATATTCAATTGAATTTGGTTATCTCACTGAATTAGTAGCTAAGGGGGCAATTACTTTTTTTATATACAGCCACGTAGGGCTGAAAAGTAATTTTCATTCAATAAATGAAATCATCATGTAAAAACATTTTGTGTTTACTTGGGTTATCTTTGTCAAATTTTAGTTTGATACACTGAAAGACTCAAGTGTGACGCATGTGAAAATAGAGGAAATTATGATGGAGCAATACTTTTCAACAGAACAGCACAGTGTATATATATATATATATATATATATATATATATATATATATATATATATATTTATTTATTTATTTATTTATATGTTCAAAATTCAAAACAGCAAAGTAATCAGAAAGGTACTTTTGCATATCACTCAGTGATGTGCTTGGAGGTGACGATTGATAGCACAGGGGTAAATCAGATTTTGACTGGGGCCAATGCCCCTATGTCCCCTTCCTCAGGATCCTCACCTGCCCAATGATTATAACTGTGAACATTTTGAGTTTGTAAAGCTTTTAAATAGTAATTAATCTGTTTCCTACTTAGCGATACTGTATATTAAAATTAAATCATAGGTTGTTTTGATTTAGCATAAACATTTTTATGTTGGTGGTGTAATTGACCAGAACTATTTGTTTCAAGCATGCATCTGAGAACGGTGATGTCTGCATCAGAGCTCTACAAAAAGGAAGTTATAAAAATGAATTGTATTAAAGATGCAATTACCGTGTTTGTTTTAAGGGTGTATTATTTATATTCTAACAAGACTGTACTGCCACATTAATATCAGTTCATTTTTTATTTACGGTGCATTTGAAGACTTCCCACATAGGGATTTAAAATGTCTGAAAAAGCACTGAATTGAAAAACATATTTAAAATGTATAAAAATCATACTTGAGTATTTCTGAAAAGCTTACGTCAGCATTCACAGAACGACGAGATATATTAAGTTTACTGACATATGGGAAAATATGTACAAAAAGTTTGACTGTTTGATTTAATTTTGTTTTCATATGATTTATTACATTACATCAGAAGGTATATGACAAATGATAAACAGGAACTCACATTTGTTTGTGAAGCAAAAGGTGCTTGGACCCCAAAATTGCCACTAGCAGATACACCATATGACTTTGTGTTCATATTAAGTTGTATGTTCATCTGTTTCATGGAAGAAATGGTTAACACAAACAGTTATAAATTTAAAATGTGTCACCACTTTAGTTTGGGGGTGTCAGAAACATTCAGAGAGCAGACATATGTGGTTCTTAACAAGATGTCTCATAAGCAATAGATTACTTGGTAATTATGTTCACTGTTTTAGCATGAGAGCATCACACTTCATAAAACATCCCATTTTGAGAATTCTGACCTGGGTACTACTTTTTTTTTTCATCCAGTGATTATGCATGTGTTATGGAATCCATGTGTGTAATGTATTGAATTGTATTCTGTTTATGTTTTGGAATATTGTGAAAATAAACAATCACCAATGATTTCTGATAACAAAAAAATACATGTCTGCAATTTTAATTGAATCTTGCTTGTATTTAAGCATGCAAGTATTATAGTACTTGTTTCATTGTTCACAGGTTTGGTATGGAAGCAAAGGGATTCATTATATGTAGCAGGGAAATTGGCTGATTGTTTTTCTTTGTTGTATTTATGTAGATATAACTAAGCACATTCTCCTATTGCATAGGAGCAGCAAAGAAGGCCTAACACATTAGGTTAACCATCAATATGACTATGAAGTGACAGTGGATGGTGTTTGATTTTCAATTGAAGAGTCTCTCTAGATCGTCACTTACTGTGAATACAAGAAGCAGCCTAATCATCGGTTTGTTAGAAAACGACAGCAGGTTTATACCAGGCCCCTCTACTGACAGCATCATTGTGAAACTGCTACAAGGTGAAATATGTGCTAATACGTTTGTCTAGATATAATACGTTAGCAGAAGTTTGCATTATCGCAGTTGATTTTTTTCCTCATGTTTTGACTGGGTTTTCACATTCATGTCCCTAAATGAAGGTCTAGCCCTAATAATCGTGGTTCATCACTGACTGTAACAATATATTTTATGCTCTTAGGGAGGTAGCTTTCAAATAAAGGAACATCGTTTTTATGGAAGTACAGCTGTCAAGTTGCCATGCCTCACTGATGGTGTGGTAACAGCAGCAGTGTGTGTGAAGAAAGTGGTACATATCTTCTCCAGGAGCTTGATGTGATGGCCAGGAGAGGATGTTTGGTGAGGGACTGATGTTTACTTTAAGACTAAAAGCTTCAGTACCCCTGTGAGAGTTTGCTGCCTGTCCATCATTTTGGGCTTTCAGAGCCCACAGAGAGACAGATCACCAGAAAATAATTTCATCTACTTACATGTGTGCTATCTACAGAAGGGTTAGAGCAATTGAACGTCCAATTCGCATCCATTCGCGTCCATTTCGCGGCGTGTCCCAGACAAGCCGGCCAGGTGCATTTCGTAGCCTGGCGAGCGTCTCCTGGGAATTGTGTGTGAGAGAGAGTGTGTCGCAGCTTTCAGGGGTCACCATGCTGAGTGCGGCAAACACACAACTCTACAGCCCTCTCACACACACTCTCGCCCATATTACCCAGGGAAACAAGCAGCAAATGCTAAATTAGGACACAGAAAGCCTCAATACCAATAAAGCCTGAGTCTCCTGAGTCGACGGACAAAAAGATCAGGGTTTGCTGGAGGTGGTGTTAAATTATTCATGGCTTTATACGATTTGCTCGGAGCGATTCTCTCTTTTTCTCTCTCTCTCTCTCTCTCTCTCTCTCTCTCTCTCTCTCTCTGTCTCTCTCTCTGTCTCTTTCTGCCGGCATCCAGAGCAGATGTTTTCTGTGGGAAAAGCAGCAGCATGTGTTTCCTTCCATCCAGATACACATCTCTTCTTTCACACCACACCAGCCAAGCTCTTCCTGCCGATAGACTGACATTCATGTAAAATATCAAAGTGAAATCGATTAAGTTATACATTCCGCCAGCTGTGGCCTGTCATAACGCTGTGGAAAACAATGCCATAATATGCATGCCCAAGAGATTAAATCAATAAAAACAATCAGACACTTACTTTCAAGACAGGCACGTTCATAACATCATAGCCCATAGACCTTCATCAAGAAGAGACCATGATTGTGTGGAGGAATTGTGTATAAGCTACTGTTTCACACACTGCTGACTTTTGAAACTTCTCCTTTGATTGCTTATAATGATACTTCATAGAGAGAAGCTGATGACTGACCCAGTACTTTTGAGTTCTGGTCACTCATTCAAAAAAAAAAAAAAAAACTCTCTCCCTAAATGCACATACCACTGACCTGTAGCCAGATGAAACCAATTACAATCTCCATTTCAGCCGGACCTTTTCCAAAAGTGGCGTTCAGTGTTCAAACTGCCTCTAACCTGGTACTAAGATTCACAATTATATTTGTATATTTGTCAGCCACAGTTTATATTACCTCAATATGTGAAATGTACTACAGTTGCAGTAGTTATAAGTGCTGCCTCACTAAGAGAGATGTTAGCTAGCAGTGTTATTTATATGAGCAGATCTCTGTGAACCCCACAGGGTCAAAGTAACATTATATTACATTATACTAATGCTGTTTTACTTAGTTTTAGTTAGACAGGCTTATAAAATGTGTGTGTGTGTGTGTGTGTGTGTGTGTGTGTGTGTGTGTGTGTGTGTGTGTGTGGTTAGACAGGTCCAGTTCACACCTGGTGTTCAAATACGTGGGGTCCAAGCACTTGGGGGAGGGGGGTCCAAGCACTTTTGCTTCACAAACAAATTTGTTTGTGGTTTGTTGAACCACATCATTATATCACCTCTCCTGTTAATATGCACTGTGCAACATATCATAATTGCTACTGTAATGTCACTTTCACTATACACTGTAATATTGCTGCAACTGTATTATACAACTGTATGTAATTGTAAGATAATCAATCAGATGAAAACAATATTAAATCAAACAGTCAAACAGCCTCTTTTCATACATATTTTCTGATATGTCAGTAAACTTTACAAAACATCTCTTTATCCTGTGAATAGGATTAAGCTTATATATATATATATATATATATATATATATATATATATATACTCAAGTATGATTTTATATGCAGTTTTTCAGTGCTTATATATGAAGTCCCTATGTAGATTGCCTTCAAATACACCGTAAAAAACTGATATTAATGTGACAGTACAATCTTGTTAAATTTAACTAATTTTAACAAATCGATCAGCCTGACTTAGCTATCTTGTTTCCTAGCTGCAGTTACAGCCCAAGTTCAAACAAACATTACTCACCAGTGCCATCTAAAGGTGTCATAGCACCAGCCAGAAGTTTTATTGTTTGCATAAAACCCCCTACAACAGACCCACATTCACATTCTATTTGTTGTCGCATAAACATATGATGGTGAAAGCTAACAGTGGAGAAGAAAAATAATTGAGGTCAACTGAAATAGTTGTAATTAGCTCATGAAATTAGTCAGGTGATTCTGTAATAATTGCAACAGGCCTAGATACAACCGTACCGTATCAACATTGAATGAATGAATGAATGAATGAATGAATGAATGAATGAATGAATGCTGTTATATTTTTTGTTATAGTTAGCTGATGGTATTACTATGAACAATAATGATGAATAATTAAAAATAACCTGAGATAAGCAGTACTGTTTTAATACTTACAATATGTCAAAAATCGTTACATATTTTGTATATCTATGTAAGTAATCACATTTAAGCATATGTAAATCCATGATTATTTGTTTTTAATGTACTTTCATTGTCCCCTGTAGCTTATCTATACATTGTCAAACTATTTGGTGAAACTGTACTTTGTCTCGAAAAGCCAATATCAGTTTCATTTGTAATAAAGTGCAACCTTGGTTTAAGATGCAAGCAATAATTTTGCTGTTTATTTTAAATATCATGCAGTGAACAGCAACAGTGCAGTCCTCCAGTCCAACTTGAACTCACTGAGACTGAGGCTAGGCCATTGGAGCAGACGTTCCAGCTGTCTCATTCAAGCATGCTCAGATTGACTCCTAGCACTACCACATAAGATTTTCCAAAACCCAGTCATAATTTTTGTGGAGAATGTCTACCTATTCTGTTCCAAAATACAAATAAGGATGCCACAGTTCAGATGTGGTAGTGTCCTGTCTTACTCTATCTTGTTTATCCATTCATAAAGGTCTCTAGTTCTCTCCATCTGTTCATGCTCTGTTTCCTGTGCTATAACGCTGCATTTCTCTAGTCCTTCTCTCAGTCTCAGTGTCCTGTATCGCTCAGGCCATTAGGCCCAACTGCTCTCCTCTTACGTGTTTCTGCTGATGCTGAGATACTTTTTATTGACCTTGACAGTTGTTTGCAGTGCAAAGACTTCCCCACTAGTTTTCATTCACCATTGTTTCACATGCAAGGACATACCTGTTGGGGGGTGGGGGGCCATGACATATGTAGCACAATTCTTGCAAGCCTTTCTGTGCTGTTCTCTAACACACTGATTTCTTCCTATAAGCAATATAAGCATCACTTCCAAAGACAGCCTGCAATCATTTTTTACATGATTTGAACATGTCAGCAACCCTTTAATGTTTCATGATGAATGGACCAATGTAAATAATTAAAAAATAACTGATTTAGATTGATTGGTTTAAATTGATTTAAATTAAAGTTATGAATGTTTTCCTACTCCTATAAAGCTTCGTTCTGACAGTGACAGCGAGAACATGTGATACAGTACTAGAGTGCAGTACAATAATGGATAAGGAAAGAGAAGAAAAGGAAATAACTGAAAAACAGTTTCAAAACTGTGCAGCATTCCAGTTCAACTTGAATTCAGACTATTTAGATGTCCAAAAATGATTAAAGAATACAGAAAAAAATGGGACCCCTAACAAGCATGCAAGACCCGGTAGACCAACAAAACGGTTACCATCAGATAAACAGACTTTGCGCTTTCATCGTTGAGAGAGAGGAGAAAATCAAGCTCCACTCTTCCTTCAGATCTGAAAAATCCTCAAATGTTTCTGTCCATCCTTCCACTTTGAGATGAACAACTCAACACTATGAGCCTGAAAGGATTTGTAACTGTAAATAAGCTGTTACTGAGAAAAGAAAACAGACAAAAAGAAATAAAAATGCAGATCAAACATTGAAACTGCTAATGTTCTTAGAACAATGGACTGACCACCTCAGAGTCCAGAACTCAACATCACTGAATGATTGAGAAGCAGAAAATACAACCAACTTCTGAGACCGAACTTTGGGGTGTGATGAAACAGCCCTGCAGATTTCTATGAAAACTGAAACTAAGTTTTCTGAAACGAATGAAAGGTGTAATAAAGCGAAAAGTAGACAAACAATAAATACTGAACAAATTGATATTATATTATACAGAGGCTTCTGTGTAATTTTCCCATACGTTTTCTGCTTTTTTTATTGTTAAGAACCGATTTGACTGGAAATTATATAAATGATGGGTGGTCTCTGATTTAGCACAGTACTTTTCCTTCTTCTTTCGGCTGCTCCCTTTAGGGGTCGCCACAGCGGATCATCTGCCTCCATGATTTAGCACAGTACCGAATATCATATATGATATAGTTAGATACACGTTATGAAGATATCATTGATCAGTTATAAATCCCTTTATACGGTTATTTTATTCCTCTGTTTACCTCATTACCTTATTTACTTTGTCACAGCCAGTTATTTTATTTTATTCTTGTATACAAAATTATAGTCTTGAGGGAAGCGGGGTCTCAAGTAGGATGAGGCTGAAGGTCCCCAAGTGGCCTTGCTGGCACTATCCAAACAGGGAACATTTGTGCTCAAGTCTTGCCAAACTCATTTCAGAGGCAGAGCAAAAATATTTTCATCAAGCAAACCCTTCAATACAGACACTTGTTTTTTATTATTATTATTTTTTAATTCAATCAGATTGTTTAACTGACAATATAGCAGCACTTGTGGCATCACAAGAGCTTCATCCTCTGTTCAGTTCTTTGATGTCAGTGTCCTCTTTTTCAAATATCGCCAATTAAAGCGCCTCTCTAGCACTGTTTGTTTGGTACTAGACTGAATGTGTGAAGGAGATGGAGAGGGAGAAAGAGCGAGAGATTGAGAAAGAAGAGGAATGAAGATCAGAGGCTGGTTTGGGTTCTGTGTTCGGCTGCCAAAGCTTTTCCCTGCTGCGCTCTGGCTCTGATGAAAATGTGGGAATTGGATTTCGTTAGTTGCGATTTTGTGTGTTAGTGCAGATCATGCTTCAGCTTGCTGCCTCTCTCCCTCTCACTCTCTCTCTTCCTCTGTCATTCGCCCAGATACCCCCTCCCTTCTCTTTTACTCCCTCCCACCCTCTCCATCTCTTTCTGACTACAGCTCCTCCTTCCACCTTGCACTGTCCTGACACCCCCCTTCTCTCTCTCTCTCTCTCTCTCTCTCTCTCTCTCTCTGTACTGACTGTTTGCTGTCTGTGTGTGTGTGTGTGTGTGTGTGTGTGTGCTGAGCCTGTCTGTATGGTCCATGCTCGCTCGCCCCAAATGGACGGCTTCCGAAGTGTGTGGACACGGATAACGGGCACATCACTTGACTTTCTCCCTTGATCTCTTTATCAACGATTTTGGTTGTTTTTTCATCTGCTGCGAGGGCTCTAGTGATGTCCTGGCAGTTTCTCTCTGATGGCATCTCCTGTCTTTGCGCTGCATGCTGGATTTAATAACTAGCCCTTCTGGATACATCACGTTAAGGCAAACAACTCTGCATTAGTTACTGATCCGGTAAGACCTTATTTCATATGATTCTCCTGAAAGCTGCTGGGTGGGAGCCTTTAGAAGCTTTTACTGATACCAAAAGAAGGCTGATGTGCTTTAGGAAGGTAAGATGAGTCAGATGGGCAAAGCTGTGCAGTGAAACAGCATCACTGTATCACACTGATTAGTATTAAGTATAATTAATCATGTAGATTTATGGTAATTGGCATGTTCCTGTGAACATCAGCTGTGTCTGTACATGGCTGCAGTAAGCAGTATATGATCTGGAATATATGAGTAGGCATGTAGGGGGCTGGCAGGAGGTCTTGGGTTCTAAATCTTTGGCGCATGTTCTGAGCTGAAAGGTCCCTCTGAGACTCAGTAAGGACCAGATGTCCGGCACAATCCTTGCCCTGCCAGACACAACTCTGGACAGGTGGAGGGAGCCTGATAGAGCTACTTTTATCACTGCTAGCACACACACATGTAGGCTTGTATTAATACCTTTGCTGGGTTTTGCCATTGACTCCTTCATTGAATTGCAAGGGTGTTACTGTACAGGTGTATAGGGTCATTTTTTTAAATTAACACACATCACAATGAATCTTTGACAGTTGATTACACATAATATCATAACTATTTTTTTGTATTGGAAGATCTTCAAAAGATTACATTTAGATATGCAAAAGGGACTGCTTAATGAGACTATCTACTTAAATGTGTATACATTTGCATATTTCTTTGCATATTGTTTTAAATTCTTATTACTATTTGTTTCCATTATTAGAAAACCTTTTCAGTTTGTTTTGTAGAACAAAATGCTCCAACTATTAGCAATATATTAAGAAATCCTTTTGTAGCAGCCTTTAGAATAGTATTAAGGAACATGTGAAGAAAGTGTTGCCATTAGCATAAAGGAATCACTTTTTTTGAGATTTGGTTTAAAGATTTTCTGTGATATATAGCAGAACATAGTTATGTGACAGAGCTAAAACTACATTTAATTTCTACTGTGAGTGAACATTTATATTTAACATACAGGAATAAGCAATGTTTTTGAATTTTGACAGCTTATGAGATGTCATGTTATAAATGCAGTTTATTCAGAAAAAAAAAATCCAAAAAATAATTTCTGCCTTTGACACAAATGTTTCATTGACCGACCACTATTGGTTCCGTAAAAGAACCATGTTTGAAAAAGAGATTTGTGAGTATAAAGAATCAGAACCTTCGTGTTTTAAGGGTTGTTCCTGGAACCTTCTGTAATCTGTAATCTGTGTTCTGTAATCTCTAAAAAAGGAATTCATGCTCATGTATCTTATTTGCAAGAAATGATGCTCTAAAGAACCACCTATGCAAAGGTTCGTTAAGTGGTTCTTCTATGGTATTTTCTAGAACTAGTTTTTGACACATTTTTAAAAATGTAGCAACATAATTAATAAGGAAACAAAATAAATAAGTAAAAAGAATGGTCCATCACAACATCAAAAACACCAATGTATTCATGTTTTCTATCAATCCTGGGGACACTTCACATGTAGTCCCCACAAAGTCCTGAACACACACACACATACACACACACACACACACACACACTTGTGGAAGTATTTGGATCATTTTCTGGAGCTGCATGTTGTCATGCCGTGGCACAATTCTCTGGACTCATGCAAATAACATATGACGCTGAGTATAGCTAATTTAATTTTTCAGAGCTGGAATCTTGAGATGTCTGCTATATTTAGTCCAGTGACTAGCACAGCTGGAGAGAAATCTAGAAGTCATCTCCACATTCAGGTGCATGATTTCCTCTGCTCCTTCCTCTACATGGGTTGTTCACTTAAGCGAAGGTGGGTAGGGAATGAGAAAGAGAAAGAGGCAAGCAATGCTAATGGCTTTTAGAGGGGCAATTACATTATGGCTTTCGGAGGCGTTCGGAAACTATGGGTCAGCTAACATACGTTTCAATGAAAAAAAAAAGCGAATAAATAAATAAAAAGAAAAAATCTTTGTTGATAGGGCACAATGCAGAGTGCAGTCTCACCTGCTATTACTGTAAGGAACATCAATATTTATCACATTTCCTCTTTCAGAGGGGAAAGCAGAATAAGACACTGTAGGCAGGGAAAAATAATAAAAGGTAAATCAGATTAGTGGCCATGGGCAGAGTTTCCACCTCTCTTCCTCCACCCATTTTTCATCTCTACACCTTCGTAGTGGGTTACAAAGCAGAGCTGGGGGAGATTGAGAAAATAGCTGTTCATTTCAATAAAATAATTTCAGATAAATCATTTTTACAGGTGAAACCTGCCTTTGATTTGTGCTCAAACTAGTCATTTCCTTTCATTCTGAATCAGAGATCTAGCTGTTAGCAACAATATTTACATTCACTATGTGCCAGTTTCATCAGGAATACACAGTCATATTAGTCCTGGCTCAGCAGCACTCTAAATTTATAACACTGGTAGAGCCAGAGTCCCTTTCCGAGTAGTATCAGTTACTCTGTCCCGTCTCCTCCTCGTGGAACATGAAGTGATTATAATACAGCATGATCCCATTATCACTACTGCAGTCGTGGTCATGGGGCCATGCTTTCCTGGCAGAGAGCACATGATCAGTCTCGTAACAGCTCATAGGAAGACTTGGAAAGAAATTTGACTGCCAAAACTGCCAAACATGCTCTGACTTTGTGCTTTGAAATGGAATTTTGCAGCAGCCTGTTTTGTGAATAAGAAATGAGTGGGAATTTGGTCCACTTGGGAACCTCCCCTGAGTGTGCTCAGCTTAAGATATTAGACTGGGAAGCTCCTAATGCACAGTTTTTTGCTGATGTTGGTTCCAGAGGCAATTTGGAATTCTTTAGTGAGTGATTCAACAGAGGATAGGCGCTGTGCACTTCAGCACTCAGTTATTCCACCCTGCTCTACTGCTTTGTGGCTGAGCTGTTGTTGCTCCTAGGCGCTTCCATTTCACAATAATAGCACTTACAGTTGACTGGAGCAAATCTAGCTGGACAGACATTTCACAATCTGACTTGTGGCAGAGGTGGCATCCTATAACAGTGCCATGTTTCAAGTCACTGAGCTCATCAGTACGACCCATTCTACTGCCAGTGTTTCTCTGTCGAGACTGCAAGGCTATGTGCTTAATTTGATCCTCCGGTTAGAAATGGGTGTGGGTGTACAACCCAGTGTTGGACAGTAACTAAGTAAATGTAATTCGTTACTGTACTTAAGTAGTTTTTTTGTGTATCTGTACTTTACTGAAGTATTTCTCTTTTGGGCGACTTTTTACTTTCACTCCACTACATTTCAAAGTCAAATATCTGACTTTTTACTTCACTACATTTTGAGAAATCGGTCGTTCCTTTTGGTTTTTTGTGTGTATAAAAATGTAACATGTCAAAACAAAAGAACCACAAAGCATCATACCAACCCAGTGCAGCACACGGTTCAACGTCAGTGCAGCAGCATAAAAATCTGGGAGCACATACGTCACCTAAATGATGAACTAACCTAACTTTGTGTAAATAGACCACAATATAGAAATATGTCCACATATGCAGTCGTGACTGGAATGTTTCTTTTTTTCTGAATTCATACAAACACTTTCATTTTATAGTAAATTAGTTTGGGCTGGTTTATGTTTATGAACAGAGGCCTACAGATCAACACAGTAAAGGAAGCTTATTTGTGATCCTGAGTTTAAAGACAGTTTTTATTCAACTTGTAATTAATTTATACAGTAATCTTAAACTGAAACTTCACTTGTGTGTAAAAGTGATTTCAGAGCCACTCGGTTCTCCCTGATGGAAACTGTTTACCTTCAGTGTTTTGTGCTTATGATCATTTTAATAGACGTCAGCGTCACTAATTAATGACGTTCTATTAAAAGACTGGTTTACCAAGAGAGACGCTGGAGGACTTTCACCTGAAATGAGTTCATGAAGCGAGTCTTGTTATAAAAATGATAACAGGACATCAGAGCCAGAATTACTCTTTTAGTACTTTTACTTTATACTTAAGTACATTTGAAGGCAAATACTTCAGTACTTTTGCTCATGTTGAGGTCTAGAGTAAGAACTTCTACTTTTACTGGAGTAATATTTTACCTTGTGTATCTCTACTTTAACTCAAGTACATGATTTGTGTACTGTTAAATGTTAATTGATTGTTGAAATAGGGTTTGTGTGTGTGTGTGTGTGTGTGTGTGTGTGTGTGTGTGTGTGTGTGTGTGTGTGTGTGTGTGTTTGTAATGTCACATCAAAACAACACATAAGATCCTACAGCAGTTAAGCCAGTCATGTTGAAGTTATAAGGCGTGTTTCAGCCCGAGTGCTTATTGAGTGAACAGGGTGGCCAATCACAACAGAGTACATTTACTCATCGCTGTTAAAGCCTCAGTAACAGAAACAGCCTGCTTAACTGTAAATGATGGGGTGGTTGAAAAATGCAAAACATTATTTGAACTGTTTTTGATAGATAAAACTACATAGATGTTACTGTATAAGTGGAGTTAAGAGAGGAAAATAAAATGCAAGGAAAAGTATAAATAGGGTCCCTTTAATGTATGTCTTGCTATACTGAGAAAAGGGATGCAATGTTTGATTCAAATCAACAGTCATTTCCAACAGTAATTAAACTGAAAGACAAAATTAATGAAATATCCTGAAAGCCCTGTCTACATGTGAATGAAGTACATTTAATGCATTACATTTTAAGCGTAGTTATAATTTAACATGGGATAAAATAAACGAGACCAATTCAGTCAACCCCATAAAATCTCAAATATATACAGCAACAATATATAGTAGTGTATTTACATTAACAAGAGCATTATATTGACCATCAAATCCAAGTACTTGGTTCGTTATATATACAAATCAAGCGAGTAGCCCACATATGCTACAACTGTATTCATGTTTATGTTCACTTGCAAACGAATTCCCCAATGGCCCCTTCCATGAACATTGTTGCTAGCTAGCTGTCTAACTATGCAGCATAAATGAATAAATAACACCATAATACCCTGAAGTTTTATTCTGCTCTTTGAGAATGGGAACTTGTCCCACTTGAACACTGAAATGATAGAGATAATCAGCAGTTCACACACATCACAGATCCCGTGTGTGTGTACGCTGTATGTAAATGACACTACATTATGTATAGCTTGAAGTCTGCTGTATGCAAACGGAAACTGCTGCGCCAAATTGGCTTTCAGAAGGTGGAGAGTGGAAGCAGACTGTGAGAAAAACAATACAGCCGATATTGATCAGTCTGAGTGCTGCTGAGGAATGCCTCAATCCCTTTCGAGCATCAGAGAAAGAACGTCAGCAGACTGCTGGAGTGTGACCGCCACTGAATGACCCTGTGTTTCACTCAGACAGTCCACACTTTTCTTTGCACAGGTTGGAGACATGCCATAAACAATACTAAATTGTAGTTAAATGAAGCCATAAAGCACACCACAGGGCTAAAGTCGGTCTAAAACAAACTAATATACGCTGCCTGTCAATATCTGGACACCTTGCCTTTCTTTTTTTTTATTGTAATTTTCTCACTGATACTTTTTTCAATTTAGTGAGAAACTAACACAGCATATACAGCACTGTGCAAAAGCCTTCAGTACTTAAACAGTTTGTTTAAGCAGTGTATCCAGACAATGAGGGCCAGTTGCCCAGAAATGGTTTAAGTTTAGATTTAGACTGAACCAAAACATGGTGAATCAGCACTGGAAGCTCTTTTAGTCTAGAATTAAGCTCAGTCTAGGTGTGGGGAAACTGGCTACTTGTAAAAACACCATGTAGCGATAGATTAAATCTAAATAAATGTTATAAATAAATGTTAACATTCCTGTTTCCAAAAAAGTAGTTCATATCATTTGACCCAGACCTCACATTCCATCAGTGGCACACATGATTAAATGCAATAAAGAATCAATGAAGTGAACATAGTATTAAGAACTTAAAAAATACCCAATATCAGGCTGGCAATAGTAAAGGACTGAAAATGGTCAAACAAAAGCGCTGACAAACATAAATTCAGTACTTTTGTCCATCCATCCATCCATCATCTTCCGCTTCTCCGGGGTTCAGGTCGCGGGGGCAGCATCCTAAGCAATGAGGCCCAGACCTCCCTTTCCCCAGCCACTTCCACTAGCTCCCTGGGGGGGATTCTGAGGTGCTCCCAGGCCAGCTGGGCGATATAGTCACACCAGCGTGTCCTGGGTCTTCCCCGGGGTCTCCTCCCGGGTGGACTTGCCTGTGACACCTCCCTGGCTCTCCACCCTTTCCCGCCTGAGAACCATGGCCTCGGATTTGGAGGTACTGATCCTCATCCCGGCCACTTCACACTCGGCTGCAAACCAATCCAGCGAAAGCTGAAGTTCACAGCCTGATGTCCCCAATAGGACCACATCATCTGCAAACAGCAGCGATGTGACCCTGAGGTCACCAAACCGGACACCCTCCATCCCCTGACTGCGCCTAGAAATTCTATCCATAAAAATTATGAATAGAATCAGTGACAAAGGGCAGCCTCTGTTCAACTCTCACTGGGAACGAGTCTGACTTACTGCCGGCCATGCGAACCAAACTCCTGCTTTGTTTGTACAGGGCCTGAATGGCTCGTAGCAAAGAGCCATGTACCCCGTACTCCCGAAGCACCTCCCACAGAATACCCTGGGGAACATAGTCGAATGCCTTCTCCAAATCCACAAAGCACATGTGGACTGGTTGGGCAAACTCCCATGAACCCTCCAGAACCCTGGAGAGGGTAAAGAGTTGGTCCAGTGTTCCACGACCCGGGCGGAACCCGCACTGCTCCTCCTGAATCCAAGGTTCGACTATAAGCCGGACTCTCTTCTCCGCTACCCCTGCATAGACCTTACCAGGGAGGCTGAGGAGTGTGATTCCCCTGCAGTTGGAACACACCCTCCGGTCCCCCTTTTTAAAAAGAGGCACCACCACCCCGGTCTGCCAATCCAGTGGCACCGCCCCCGATGTCCACGCAATGTTGAAAAGGCACGTCAGCCAAGACAGCCCCACAACATCCAGAGCCTTGAGGAACTCGGGACAGATCTCATCCACCCATGGAGCCCTGCCGCCAAGGAGCTTTTTAACTACCTTAGCGACTTCGGCCTCAGTAATGGACAAGCCTATTCCCATGTCCCCAGACTCTGCCTCCTCACTGGAGAACGTGTTGGTGGGATTGAGAAGGTCCTCAAAGTATTCCTTCCACCGCCCAATATCGTCTTCAGTCGAAGTCAGCAGCACACCATCTCCACTATATACAGTGCTAGTGGCACACTGCTTTCCCCTTCTGAGTCGCCTGACGGTTTGCCAGAATCTTTTCAGAGCTGACTTAAAGTCACTTTCCAAGGCCTCACCGAACTCTTCCCACACCTGGGTCACTACTTTTGTATCAATGTTATTTGTATTTATTCTAGTATTAGTGTTTCCATGAGCAACAGTGAGGCCCAGTATTAATTATAGTTATGATTCAGTTCTTGGTTTGGCTAATCAATACTTCATTAAATTAAAATAGTTGTGCTGCAGATGGAATTTTAACAAATTTATGAGATGGCTCAGAGAGAAATCCAGAACCAAATGTCTGTTCTTCTATCCAGCTTATAAGACAGCAACTGCTTTTTTGATTCTATATTATTCTTGTTGTTTGTATTGCATTGTTTGTTTGTTTTTCTCAGTGTTATTGTAAGCTAAATACCATAACTGAACACTTTATTAGACACCTACCTTGTTACTACACTCATTGTCCATTTTATCAGCTCCACTTACCATATAGGTGCACTTTGTAGTTCTACAATTACAGACTGAAGTCCATCTGTGCATATTTTGTTATACTACCTTTACATCATTCAGTCAGGACCCCCACAGGACCACCACAGAGCAGATATTATTTGGGCGGTGGATCATTCTCAGCACTGTCACTGTGTAACACTGACATGGTGGTGGTGTGTTAGTGTGTGTTGTGCTGGTATGAGTGGATCAGATGCAGCAGTGCTGCTGGAGGTTTTAAACACTGTGTCCATTCACTGTCCAATCTATTAGACACTCCTACCTTGTCAGTCCACCTTGTAGATGTAAAGTCATAGACGACAGTTCATCTGCTGCTCCACAGTTTGTGTTGGTCATCCTCTAGTCCTTCATCAGTGGTCACAGGATGCTGCCCACAGGACACTGTTGGCTGGTTATTTTTGGCTGGTGGTCTACTTTCAGTCCAGCAGTGACACTGAGGTGTTTTAAAAACTCCAGCAGCACACTAACACACCACCTGTAGTGCAGTGCTGAGTGTTCTTGTAGTGCTGAGAATCCACCACCCAATAATACCTGCTCTGTGAAGGTCCTGAGCATTGAAGAACAGGGTAAAAGGGAGCTAACAAAGTATGCAGAGAATTAACTACAATCTGTAGTTGTAGAAATATGAAGTGCACCTACATGGTAAGTGGTCAGTGGAGGTGGCAGCTCTTGAGTAGAAAGGGTTTTGCGTTGTCCGCTTCAATAAAAGTGAATCCGTCATAACTTTCCAACGTGATTTTCAATGGCAGTGAACCTCCAACAGCTCAGATTCGTGGATGATTTCCGAAATTGCATTGAAAGAGCCGTGAGTACAGTGAGACCTGACATGCTCAATCGAGTATGGGATGACTTTGACTGCTGTGTTGACACTGACTGTGTAGCTGGAGGACGTCATACTGAGCACTTGTAAAATTACATAATAAACTTTATGCTCGCTTTACTCAACTTACTGCATTGTTCTGTAGTGATTTACATGTGATATAAATCATTCTGAAATTGGATGAATCTTGTGTGTATACATATATATATATATATATATATATATATATATATATATATATAATAGAAATAATAACAGAACGAATCCATATGTCATTGAAAGCCCATCCTCAATGATGTATATCTTTAAAAAAGAAAATTCTTGAAAGTGTTCTATAATATGTTTTTCTTCCTATTGTTAAAAGCACATGTGGGTTTTACATTATGTACATTAATGTGAATGTAATAGTTTCCAAAAAATGTTTACACATTTATATTGTTTTCTTAAAAATGCACCCAAAACTGACAAAATCATGTTATTTTTTACTGAAAACACACACAAAAAAGTCCTCAAACTTTTATAGGCAGTATAATTCCTATTAATTTGTTGATTGAACAACATGAGCTGCTTCACTTTGACCTGATATTAGTGTGCTTTGATAGTGAGGGGTTAAATTTCAATCAGTTTGTAACACTGGGTTTAGGCGTGTTTGAAAAGCAGATGAAAGCAGCTTTGACCCAGTGATATTGAGTGAGCTAATCAGTGCTAATGGAGCTAAAGGCACCTGCTGTTCATAGCCCAGCAAAATGTAGACCACAGTATCTGGCTATGTTATATATTCAGGCCTATCTGGCAAATGCTTCAAATTTTCATTAACTCCATTCATCACATCCATCAGAATTCATCCATCTACTCATTAGGTCATAATAATTACTGTTAGAGTGATGAATCAGACAAATCTGACCCAGTGTGTGACATACTGCTTTCTAAAAAATAAATGAAAGCATGCATATTCAAAAGTACTAGTAGCAGCCATGTGAAGCCTGAATTTTGTCTGTGTGGTCAAGACAACTTGTTGAAGTGCAGACCGAGCATCAGAATAGGGAAGAAAGGGGATTTAAGTGACTTTGAACGTGGCGTGGTTGTTGGTGCCAGACGAGTATTTCAGAAACTGCTGATCTACTGGGATTTTCACACACAACCATCTCTAGGGTTTACAGAGAACGGTCCGAAAAAGAGAAAATACCCAGTGAGCGGTCAGTTGTGTGGACGAAAATGCCTTGTTGATGTAAGAGGTCAGAGGAGAATGGGCAGACTGGTTTGAGATGATAGAAAGGCAACAGTAACTCAAATCACCAACCAAAATCTCTGAGGAACGTTTCCAACACCTTCTTGAAAGTATGGCATAAAGAATTAAGGCGGTTCTGAAGGCAAAAGGGGGTCCAACCTTTTACTAGCAAGGTGTACCTAATAAAGTGGCCGGTGAGTGTAGATGTGCAGTTTTCACGGTGCTAATTGGGGGGCTATAAGCTTCCTAATTTTACTTTTCAGCTACATTGACCTTGTAACTCCAGTGCAAAACTAAAGAGGTAAACTTCAGACCAAGATGTTTTGGCTGATCAGATTAGTTCAGCTGATGAGAAAACTGATGACTTCAAAGTTGATCAAATGGCTGTGAAAGGAGCTGTTCAATTAACATTGAGTTCATATTCTGAAATGAATGTGTTAACTGAGATGCCCAGAGACATTATATGACCTATTGCCAGTCTACTTGTGTTTCATATCCATCCAAATGGCTACAGTGCATTTTCCCCATTAAATGATCACTTCATTATACCAATCTGTGTATATAGTAATGGTGAGATGAAACTGATCTACTCTTTGCCCAGAGGTTATGGATAGAAGATCAGAGACCAGGCAGTGTGTGTTCAGCTGCATTCGTTTTTTCCTTTTGCATAAAAAAAAGCAGCGTGTGTGGAAAAATACAACAGCGGTGGACTGAAATATGCTTGTACTTTTGATTTCCACTCATGAGATATGAGCAGAGATGTGTTGCTGCTGCTTTACACGCTCGCTTGAGTGTTTGTTTTCAGTGTGTAAGATCCGAAACGAGCATGTCTGCTCCCGCTGCTTTAAACCATAAAATTCCCACTTCACTCACTTGACTTTTCTTTCAAGTTTTGCAAAGGTCAGACAGGATTATCAGAAAGAAGAGAAAGAAAGTAAATGAGAGAGAGAGAGACAGAGAGAGTTATAGTAGAGAAAGAGAAGGAAGCAGATTGAGGTGGGTATGGCCTAAGCCAAACTGGAAACGATTTAAAGGAAACCAAGTGATGCTTGTTATCTATGGGTTCAGGGATCAGAGAGAGAGAGAGGGAGGAAGCGAGAGAGAGAGAGAATGAAAGTAAAATGATAACAAAAGATTTTGCATTTGAATGTATTTGAATATACTGTCATGAACACTGACCATAACAAAAAAATATTGGGCCTGGGATTACCAGAAAAGTTCATAGCAGTAATGAGCGAGAATCTTTTGAGGTGAGTCAGATTATACAGACTTATTTAGTACACTGAATTTCTTTCCTATGATTTTATTGTGCCAAGTGGTCGCCAGAGTTTGATGACCTTTATAATATAACTCTACAAAATGTTTAATCAGGCTCATTTACACTGCGGATATGAAAGGTGTTTTAGCCCTGACTGCTTTTCAAATGAGGCCCAATACAGGACAACCAATCAGAACAGAGCTCATTTATATACCAGTCTTAAAGCAATAACAAAATTAGCATGTTTAATAAGGAACAAAGCAAAGTTGGTAATGTTCCTATGAAAGTGTGTGTTATGCTTTTTGAGCATGCAAATGGTCTGCAACATTACAAAGTTTAAAGTACACACCAGAGAGATTCCCTCAGTGACCGGAAGGTTGCCGGTTCGATCCCCAGGGCTGACAGTCCATGAGCAAGACACCTAACCCCCAACTGCTCCCCGGGCACCGTGGATAGGGCTGCCCACCGCTCCGGGCAAGTGTGCTCACTGCCCCCTAGTGTGTGTGTGTTCACTAGTGTGTATGTGGTGTTTCACTTCACGGATGGGTTAAATGCGGAGGTGGAATTTCCCCGGTTGCGGGATCAAAAAAGTATCACTTAACTTAACTTAACTTAATTGAAACACATAGAAATGTAGGATATGGATGCTTTCCCATACTGGGAACCTGACCTGTAAAGCCTTTAAATTCTGTAATGCTCTATGTTTGTTTTCTGGATTTTGTCAACCATGTTGCCGCTGTCCAATGTCCACTTTTGTCAGTTTTTATTGTTCTCCATTGTTTGAACTTTAGCAGCTGCCCCTTACATTGTGGGACCATTTCATAATGATGGACCACCTACAGAAATTCTCCAAAATGGCTTAAAATAAAGTCCCTTTACATGAACTTACATTAAACAAAGGACATATTTGCCATATCCTGTTACCACTGTATATATACTTATATATACCTGTTACCACTGTATATATATAAGTTACCACTGTGTATATACTTGTTTTTCTTTGGACAGTGATGATATGATTCACGTGTAATTAACTGACATGAACCTTTCAGGTTTCTCCCTAGAGGTAAAACTTATTTTGAGTCCCACATGTTAGCCAGCTTGGCCAATAATTGTATTTAGTATATTATTATTATATTGTGAATTTGACTGTAATTCAGTCAATCAGACCACATAGGGTGTATGTTAGAAGTACCATGATGTGCAGTTTGTTCCAGGCTGAACTTACCAGTACTCTGTTTTGCCATATGATGTATCTGCACCTTGGTGAGACACTTTTAGTGCCATCTTTAGTTTTATCACGTTTATTTTTAGTTTCATCTTCAGGGAATGAAATTCATTATTTATATTCCTGTGCAATAATAGGTCCAGAAAAAAAAAAAACAAGCAATTTGGATGAAAGTCCCATTGATATCAGTGGAGTTTTACCTTGTCAGGATTTTAATCCAGCCTCTGACATTTAATTTGGAGGCAAATTGGGGTGAAGAGCGTGTGCTGGGTGACTCTGTGTCGGTGGTGAGGAAACAGCTCCATTCCAGACTCTGATTATGACTTTCTCCTCTTTTCTCTTGTACCAATTTTATACTTCAGCCGTTATTCAACAGGAATGACAATGTAAAAGCCTTCTGTCCATCTTCACACAAAAGCCTTAGAGAAATGATGAATGCATAAGGCACAGTGTGCTTTATGAAGGATGGACAGATGTGACTTAGAGGTGAATCTTTTAGTGCTCTTGTATGAGTGCTGGGTTTTTTTTGTCTGAGTCTGGTGAAAGGCCTAATTGGATTCATTGTAACTGCATTTGGTCATGAACGATTGGATTTGAAAGCTAATAAAAACTAATAAAAGGCATTGAGATTTAAACTTAACACAACATAAAGACTGACTGTCTCCTTCTCTCTGCCTTGCTTTTCCACTAGCCCTCTTTCACTATGTTTCTATGGAGTATTTTCCCAGTGTGCTGCCTACCATTCATGATTCCATTAGAGCTCACGTATCTCCTCCGGTTGCTCCATAATTGTGAGGCCTCTTTTGCTTTTTTGCTATTGTGGCGTGCATTATTCAGAACAGGAGTTGCTCCATTCGCTCATTTACCCATTTAAGTAATCTGGATGCTACCATTTCGTCCCTTAAGGACTACTACTTGTCTTATTGCTCTCTCATCTTCCTCAGCATTGACTCTCATCTTCATCTGCCAGTACCTGTTTTAGTGTTACCCCTTAGCACCAAATGAGACATGATGATAATCTGGATGTGTTGCTTGTTCTTTCTATACCCACTTTGTCCTTCTACACCCATGTGTATAGCACCCACCATAAAAGGTGAGAAATCACACAGTGTGCCCTTTTTAATTTGAGAGATTGTCTCCTCTCACCTCCAGCCAAGTTCATTCAAGATTAGACATGGCTAAATTCTAGTCATTAATTCAAGCTGAGAGGAGCAGTGGGCCTCTAACATGCAATGAAAGGTCTTACATCGACACTTACATGCGAATCCTGCTCTCACCTTTGGACCTGATATCAGTCGTAGAAACATTCCATCTTATTCTACAGTGGACTGTCATTGTTAACCCTTAGTTTTCCGAGGATTCAGACTTATTCTACACTGAATTTACATTATGTAACTATTTATTTGTAATTACACAATAATTACATTGTTATAAACTGTAGTACAGTTTCATTCAGTTGTTTCCATGTCAAAAAACACAAACATTGCAAAAGTATTTGTATTACTTTTCAAATTTTTGTCATAATAAAATGTCATCTTTTTTTTTATTGAGAAAGGCCTGAATCTACGTGATTCAAGTGAAATGTGTACATGATTTCCACATTAATGGAGTAAGTCTCACTTCATTAGGATAGCCCCCAATAGATATAGTTCAAATTCGTAAGCCAACATCTGTTGAAGTCTTATGACATGGTTTAGGATTGGTACCAGGGAGAAGTTAAGGACCAGGTTTAGGGTTAAGGTTAGGTTTTGGGTTGAGGTTAGAGTTAGGTTTAAGACCAGGGTTAGATTTAGGAAAAATGAAGGTTAATTTCATAGGTGTTTAGTTGAATGTCAGTTAAATTTTATATGAGCATCAGCAACACATCTCTAGTGGGCTATGCAAATAAACTGTTATTTAAAATGCATGACATCGACACACTGTTTTTAAAAGTAAGCCAACTAAAAGACCTGATGTCATGTATGTGGAACTTATGTGCACATTTGATCAGGTACATTTTTCAGACTGCAGTTTAAATGTAATTGCATATGACATAGGAGTTTAGGAAGGTTAATTTTATGTGTTATAATTAGTGATGTCAGTGTTAATGAGATAAATATTTCATCTTTATTTTTACCGCGTTAACACTTTGTCCTAGTTTGTCCCTTCAAAACATCCACAGTTGATCAGGACATGAGACCTGGCTGCTTGTGTGCTGCATGTGAGTCTGTGACTGTAATCCTCTTGATCAAATACAGCTTTTGAAAGGCACAAAGTTGCACTGATGGCTCTCCAAAGTTATTTCCGGCAACTGCAATACCGTGACTTTGTTCGTCACCGAAGCACATCAAGTCTGAAGCATCATTGACAAGCAAAAAACACCAGTGATGCCGAAAATAACAGTCATTTGGCAGACTACCCTGGACAGAGCTCACAGGAGAACTGTAAAACCAACTGCAAGCAGCAAACTAGCAAAAGCAACAGCAAAGTGGAAATCTCCAGTTCGCCTCCAAACAAGACATGGTGTAATGATTTGAGCTTGTGAGGCTAGAGTCATGGAGAACCAATGACTGTGCGTATCAACTAAGATAGATTGCTATTTTATGAGTCACACCTTTAGCTAGATAACGATCATCTCTACTAACTAAAGAGGGCAGAATGCACAGACTGCAGAACAGTTTTGCAAGGTGAGGCCAGGAATCAGGACTTCCCTTCGACCTGCTGTTATTGGAAGAAATTGTTTGACTGTTTCTCTCTAAGACTGTTTGCACATGTATTACTCCAGTGTTGCTATCAAGACAACACAGTTTGTTTAATCTGCTGCCTGAGTCATATGATAGTTTGCCACTTTTTGCGCACTAAGAAAAAAAAAAGATCCAGCAGGGTTGTGGAATTTACAAACTGACAATATGTTGATATTACATGAATGAATTTGTGCTGTCTGGTTTAAGTGAAGTGGACAGAAATGTTTATTTTGACCCAGAAACAAACCCATTCCAATGCAACAGAAATAAGTGGCACTAAAATGTTTGTTTTCACAGACAAGATCCATCAGGGTTGCAGTGTTGCTGAGATTATCTTGGCTTTTTACTGCCCTTTATTAGCGTTACATTATATTGTCTCATCTTTTGCCATTGTTCATCCACACATTATGTATGTATGTATGTGTGTGTGTGTGTGTGTGTGTGTGTGTGTGTGTGTGTGTGTGTGTGTGTGTGTGTGTGTTTTAGCTGGTGCTCCAGTGTTGCTGCATGTCATCCTAACCCCTCTACCATAACTCATCATGTCCCTGTAGCAGATAAACTATTAGTATTCATGTGTGTGTGTGTGTGTGTGTGTGTGAGAGAGAGAGAGAGAGAGAGAGAGAGAGAGAGAGAGAGTGACTGAGAGAAGTCCGTTACTGATTCTGCTGAGTGTGGAGTCTTCAGGGTTAGAGAGAAAATCAACTCTCAGATCATATGATCTATGTCTCAACAAAGTCCTCTCCCTGAGAAAACAGCCTCCATCCTGCACTATTAATCAGCCCAGAGATTACAGCTCAAGAGCAATTTTCTAATTAGTGTCACTGTTCAATATTAATTAAAAACTGGTGAAATTAATCAAAACAGCACTTCACTAATGCTTCTATAAAATACTGATGTAACCCAGTGAGGCAGCCTGCCTCTATGTAAACTACTTTTTTTACATGTTAACCCACTACCTCTGACTCAAGAGTTTTATTGTCATATGCACAACAGAACAGGATGGAATTCTTACTTTGCTGTTACTCCACTCCTCCACAAAAAAATAGATTATAAGAAAAACACTAAAAACAATAGTAAAAAAGTACAGTTTGTAAGTTACGTAAGCTGTGATGTTCCAATGTTTTCATGTTCTTTCAGCTTTTAGTTTTGTAACTTCTTGTGCCTGTTCAGTGTAAAGAAAGTATCTGATTGGCTACTGGGGCTTAAAATTGTTATTTTGGTGCTTAGCACATCTCTCTTCAGGCCATGAGCTGGTATATGTACATTTAGTTAAAAAGACCGCAAATATTTAAAGAAAAAGAAATATTTATCCAACCTCTCCATATTGAGTGTGGTTAGCTTTAGATGTCTATAAGAATGATAGCTGTTAGATGTCTGGTCACAGCTCACCAGCTCAGACATGACAGGGGCTTGGACCCTCCCTACACCTGAACTCCATCATTTGCAGCACCTCGAGTTTCTCTTCTGGAGCTCAAAGGTTCTGGTCTTCTCCCACGAAAAAGAAAATTGACCAAAGACTGATACTTGCTGCCAAACCTGGTTTCCCCTCTACTGTTGGCATGATTGTTTGCCTTGAGAGGCTTTAACTGCCTAGAATGTTAAAATTAGTGTAAAATGAGGTCCATAAGTTTATCATTCTTATATGCCATCTTCCATGATGATCCAACTCCTGGTCTTCATACAGGCACTTTAATAGTATTGCTCTGATTTGATTTTATACATAATGGTACATATACAATTCTTAGATTTCTCATAGTAACTAAGAAAAAGTACTCCATTGCATTTGAGTGATCACATTTCCTTCAGATACCAATAAAATGATTATTTCTAGTGATATTAACTGTCTCTGTGTGGTTAACCATCAACTGTACTTCATTCAAAGATATTTTTGAGCACCACTTTTTTTGGTCATTATTATCAAGAATATCTCATTTCTATTTTCTAACTTGTAATACATCAATAATTAGCAATAACAAATATGCTACTCCCATGCTCCAATTCTCAAATATTTGTTAGGTTCAGATTTCAATTCAGATTTCTCGTAGCCTGTCTCTCACCTTTAAAAGATTTTGCCGTGAATATAACTACACTTTCTTGTATCTACACGCTTTGTGCACAGCACTGCTGTGTCTGATCCACTCAGACCAGCACAACACACAATAATACACCACCAAACCGTCAGCGTCACTGCAGTGCAGAGAACAATCCACCACCCATCCGCTCTGTTGTAGTGCTGAGGGGTGTCCTGACCACTGAAGAACAGACTAACAAAGTATCAGAGAAACAGATGGACTACAGTCTGTGAGTAAGTGCTCCTCCACGGTAACTTGAGCTGAGACAATGGGAAAACACTGTAGATACAAGGAGTTCCTAATGAAGTGCTTGATGAGTACATACAATAAGATCACTGTTGCTATTAGCTCAGGATCAGGCTACGTTCAGGTTCAGGTTCAGGTTTCCATCCAAAACGGCTCAGACAGAAATTTCGGGTTAGGATGAAAATTAAAGGTCTTCAGCTGTTGAGAAATGGAGTCAGTGAGACTTTTCTGCAGGGCCCCTAGTGGCCATTCTGATGGTGGAATGGAGATTGACTCAGATATTTTGAATACAGTCAAATAAAAAAGTTTCCTTGTACCTCTGCTATTAGATTAAATAGGACACCTTTGGCTCTGTGTGTGTGGTATGACAGGTGAACTGCTAGTGAGCAAGGAGGGGTGAAGGGGAGGGTGAGACCCCTGTGAAACCGATTGGCACAAAAGACAGACATGCCGGTATAAAATAGAAAGCATATCTGCAGCTTTCTTCATACACAAAAAGCACATACAGCTGCCACAATAACATGTAAATGTGGACCTGCTCATATGGAGAGAAAAAAACAAATTGGAACAAGTTGGAAATTGTATGGCTGCTGTGTAAAATGTAAAAATCTATGCTATGTAAAATATCAAATTTCTATCTAGCAGTGTTTGAGCAGGAGTCTGAACTGAAGTCATTTCATGCTAACAACTGTAAAACTCTTCCCAAACTGTACAGCTGCTATTGAAGCCTACAAAATAAGTGTATATGTGTGTATGTGTTTGTGTGTGTGTGTGTGTTTGGGTGTAATATTGAGAGTTCTTAATGTAACTGTGTGCTCCAGATTTTCTTTGGGGAAAGCTAATTAGTCACGCTTCATTCTTTCTAACAGTCAAGGTTACTGTTGTGCTTAGGTATGCCTGTTTATAGAAACACATGCACCCCGGTGTCGGGTTTTCAGTAACGCACAAAGGTCTTTGTTTTCTTTTCCACACACTAATGACACTAAGCATAGGAGTCTCACTAGGTAATGGGATAGAAACAAACAATAAGCCAGACATAATTAACAAAAGTGGAAAGAGCCATTTCCGCAGGTCATTAGAGGCCATTGTGTGGAACAACTGACACATAGGACATGTGCCAAACAATGCATAATTACGTTTCACATCTGAGCAAAACAGAACGGTGTCATCTCCTACTATGTAGATATTCCTGTGTACTTTCCTCTGTATATTCAAATGGTAAGAGTTTTACTTCTACTCCAGTATATTTATGAGGAAAGGCATCTGCTGTGTACTGCTTCATGTACTGCTTTGTGCTTGACTTTATTATTTTATTTTAGATCAAGAGCAGCAAAACATGGGAATTTTCCAAAAGTTTTTCCTATGCTAGGAGCTGGATGACATTCCATTGCAGTTTTATAAGTTACTCAGTACTTAGGTTCTTTTGTACTTCCACTGATGTTGTTATGTGAAAAGGGACTTTTACTTGGGCCATCATTTCACCAAAGTAATAATAGTTTTACTTGAGAATGGGTTTAGGTAGTCCTGTGAGGTCCGAGAACATCTGGGGAGAACCATGAACAATTATGGGCTAAATGTGGATGGGAACATAGACTATGAGCCTGAGTGAGATTTCTAAACCAATCAAAGTAGCTTGCAATGTTAGCCTGTTTTTAGCCCAAGTACGTAATTTAGCATGGATGAAAAGTCCCATGAAAAACTCTTAGGCATATAGGTTTGTAATGTGTGTAATGTAATGTACATTAACTTTTGCTGTTACGGAAAAACAGTTCCATTAGCTACTGATGGCTACCTTGTTTTCTTTTTGTTATTGATTGCATTGATTGTTAAAAGTGAACAGGTTTAAGGAATTTAGGGGCCGGTTTAAGAGGCAGCATATTTTTGTTAGCACCAAAAGTTTAACAAGTTGTCCCCAGACATGAAAACTCATTTGGAGAACACATCTGGCCCTGTGAGGCCTGGGTTTAAACTACTTTACCTGCCGTCACTGATGCTGTAAGATGAGAGAAAATTTTAATCTCTTATGAACAGAGATGTGTCTCTTTGGAGAAACGTGGCACTACAGTGAATGAATATAATCCTCAAGGTGATCTTGGCAAGTGCTATTCTGTTGCCCTGTGTCAGTAATTAAAGCTTTATTTAAAGAAGCTGTATCTGTGTGTGTGTGTGTGTGTGTGTGTGTCTGTGTCTGTGTTTATATGATGGAGCGCAGCAGGCCTCAATACAGTCTCTCAGAGGTAATTAACATTTCTCTGATTATCAGACAAAAGAAGCTGAATGACTGAGCATCTCTGCCAATGTCATTACAATGTCATCACAATTATTCCCAGAGGAAACAGATCTGCCCTTTCTCCTGTAGCAGCCGCAGAGGAAGCTTTAGTAAACATTACACCTCCTGGGAGCAACCCTGCTAATGCCACGACCCTGACCTGTGACCACTGAAATGCGGGAAGTTATTTATTTAGAAGTTATTCATCTACTTATTTATTCATTACTCACTGCCCTTGTGTGAGAAATAAATGTGGCAAAACGTTCCTTGAAAATGAAAACAAATTTACTGAATTTTCTGCTTATTTTGAATGTAGTTGATCAGTCAAGACTTGTTCGGTGTCTGAAGTTTGTTTTTAAAGTTTTGCACTGGAGCTATTAATGAAGCTAGTATAGCTAACAAGTAATAGAAATCAATGTTGTATAAACTGCATGCATGAATTACCACAGACCTCAAACCACATCAGTTTGAAGGAATTCTAAATAGACGTCGTATGTGCTTTTGAGATAAAGACTGGCAAGAGTGCATTACATGGCTAAAAACAGTGATAGCAGCTATGGTGAAGTCTGTGACATGGATGTTTGATGTAGTTAAGCAGATTTTAGTGCAACATGCTTTTAGTCATCTTATCATATTCTGATAGAAAACCTGGGAGTTGTGAACGATTGGAGAGATATTTCTCAATATTCACTCTGAAGACTGTTTTGGTACCATAATAGTACATTTTAATCATAAAAACTGGATTTTGAATTCACACATACATTGTTTCCATCACCCTCTTGGTGGCTCTAATATAAGCAATGAAACACACTGGTCAGGCCAAAGGCTAAACCCAGTGTTACCACTAAGCCTCATAATGTTAGCCCCTTAGAATACCAGGCTTATTTCGTGCTTATTATTCAGTAACTACAGGGACTTCATGGCAAATTGGTTGAGCTATTCATAGGTTATAAAAGTGTGTAATAAAACATTGGGTCTGCTGATGGCCCTGGCCATTTAAGAGGCTAATTTTTTTGGACATTTTATGCATCAAAAAGATACTTCCCATGTCAGGTAAATAAAATCTGTTTCAGTCCATCATGTTGATATTTGCTGTCTTGCTTTGTGGTCAAAAACAAACATGTGTGACAATCTTTTCAGGTTAATTCTGATGAAGATATTTATTTATATGTATAGGCTGGAAGCTGGTCTGGTTCAAACAACATACAGCTGTATTAAATGAACTGTTTTTCATGGATTTATTACAAGTTTTCCAACAAAATATTAATTGCACTCAAATTTTAATTCTGTATTGTTTAGCAAAACCCAAAAGGTGTGCCCCATTCTCCTCATCATACAGAATCAGAAACCACACAGGCAAGACTATTTGAGAACATTTCAGCACAGTTTGAGGCAAGTATAATGGGTTAGCCATGCAGTTTCAATGTGCATAAGCATCCGTTAGTCTTTAGCCACATTACCCTCATAGCTCCAGTACAAAAGTGAAGAAGTAAAACTCAGAGGTCAAACGTCTCGCTTGATCAACTGCATTAAATAGAATAAGGGAATTCTGTAAATTTGATATGTTGTCAAACTCTTTCTTTAATATGCAGCGGACAGACTTGCCTCGATTGATCACTACACATAGAGTAACCTTATTTAACCGGAAAACAAGCTCAGCCCATGAGTATAAGGCCAGCTATCCTCTTAGACTCCTAGTAATATCTGCCTCTTTCAGACGATGGTATCTTTACTTTGCTAACACCTTTTGCGCTGTTGTCTTTAATGTCTTCCCTGAGGATGACTTTGCACTTTTCTGTGGAGCATAAACACAGCTCCTCAGGCTCTTAATTAAAGACAAAGCCTGCAGAGAGGGATGGCCAAGCAGTCCAAGCCATCAATTATTAATTTAGTCAGTCTATGCAAGCATCAGGACCACTCAGGGGCTTTCAGAGGGAGAGAGAGGTGGGGAATGGGGTGATTGTGGGTGTGTGTGTGTGTGTGTGTGTGTGTGTGTGTGTGTGTGTGTGTGAGAGTGTGTGTGAGCGTATAGCATAGTGTAATACAGTGATGTCTTAGTCACGCTCTCCAGGGGGATCAGTGGGTGTCAAGACACATAGAGTGATGCAATAGAAAACATATTTGAGTTAGTCATTATTGGTGTCTTAGTAGAGCAGCTCACTCACTAGAGATGATAACAGGCATCTCTTAGCTTGTCTCTCACCACTTCATTAGTGAGCCTATTTCAGCATAGATTTGCAATCTCAACTGGTGAAAATGCATATCTACACGGTTCCCAACAGGGTAGTAAAAAGAGGAAGAACCCGTTAACTCCAGCTCCGTTAAAAATATACTCATCATTTGCATTGACGTCAACCTCCGAAGACAGTAAACAGCTTTCACGCTGTGTTAATTCAGTGATGCCTGTGTAGTACATTAGCAACGAAGGGTATAATGACATATTCGGCCCATGACTCTGGGTTCATGATTAAATATTTTCACGAAGTGATGCTGTATCTGTGCTGCATATTTTACGAATGAACATGAACATGTGTGAGTAAGTTGGTGATTGAGAACTTCAGTATTCAAACAGTGCAACTGCATTCTATGGCATCAGAATCAGAATGTCTATTGTCACCAATGCAAAAGGTTATTTATGAACTTTAAGATTAATTCACTTTATATTTGAGCTAAAGTCACTTTCTAATTTTCAGTGATCCACACTGAAAGCGAGCAAGATTGACTCAAACAGCTCAATCCTTTAAATGGTCTCCATTCAGAGGGCAGCACTCTACCTTTTGAAGGGCTGCTCACTCTTGAATTTGTTTGGTTACATTGAATCAAACGCATCAATTATAACAGTTCCAATATAAAAAATTGATTGTTTTTTTTTTTTACAGGAATGAATAAATAAATAGCTTGGATTAGACTAGAATCACTCATTTCCATGGATCCTAATGGCTGATAATAGGCTGAACACAAAACACTATTGCAGTGAGATGACAAATATATATATATGTATATATATTTCATATTTAACAGAAACCAACAAAATGCCAGGAAGCTTTTTGAGCAAAAGACTTTTCAGTCTGTAGGACTGATCCAAATGACCTGTTCTCAGCTAGACTCAGGAAGAAACAGGTAAAATAACCAAATTAAAGTGAAATTGTTTTACAGTGTACTACTTTATCTATAATTAAATTATGTATTTGTTTTTATTTTATTTGATAGGTAAACAGCAAAACAATCTCTCTTACACAGTTAAATATACAAACAAACCCAATAAAAATCTGTAAAACGAGACTAAGAAGCAAGTATGTCTTTGCTAATACAATTTCTATGAGGGACGCAGAAACTGTAATCTCTTTACGGATGATCTGATCTATGACGCTGTTTTATATTCCTTCTAATATAAAGTGTTGTTTCTAATGAGAGGTGATGTTAGTTCTGTCCATTTTAGGCTAGTAAGTCTAATTAAACAGTTGAGCACAACAGAATTATTGAAAGGTATTTGGTCAAAAACATATTAGACTAGATTCCATGAATTACAGCCTCATACAGTCAGGCATGGGGGCACGGGAAGGTGAGAGTGCTGAAACTTTCATCAGCAGGACCTATCAGAAAAAAAGCACTAAGCTCTCTCTAGGGTGGTACCGTTTTAGTCAGTGGGGTGGTACCCTCAAGAGTACTTCTTCAGGACCTTCAGTCAGGGAATGTAATTGTGCCATATTCCACTGAATTTATACATTTTGAAGCTGTATGGACTCCACCAATCCTATCCTGACTCCAGCCCTATTGTATTCTTCTGTTTCAAAACATTTCATTAGAAAAAGACACAAATATGTATCGTTCCACATGAAAAAACTTATTTAAGGTATACGTGTGGATGTTAAAACCACTCTAGTATCTTTGAAGGCATTAGTACCTTTCTGCATCATTTATAGCTTAAATAATAAAAATTGTACAACCCCAATTCCAAAAAGTTGGGATGCTGTGTAAAATGTAATGATTTGCAAATCTAATAGACTCGTATTTTATTCACAGTAGAACATAGATAACACGTATCAGATGTTGAAGGTGAGTCATTTTACCATTTCATATGATTTTAACTCATTTAGAACTTGATGGCAGCAACACATCTCAAAAAATTGGGATGGGGCAGCAAAAGACTGGAAAAGTAAATACTACTAATAACGAAAAACAACTGGAGGAGGAGGAATTTGCAACTAACTCTTATGAATGGGTTTACAAAGAACATTTTAGAGAGGCAGAGTCTCTCAGAAGCAAAGATGGGCACAGATTCACCAATTGGCAAAAAACAGTAGAAAAAAAAATTCTATGTTCCTCAACATAAAATTGCAAATACTTTGGATATCCCACCATCTACAGTACATTATATCATCGAAAGATTCAGATAATCTAGAGAAATCCCTGTATGCAAGGAACAAGGCCAACAGTGAACAGTGGATGCTCGTGATCTTTCGGCCCTCAGATGGCACTGATTGAAAACAGGCATGATTGCGTACTGGAAATCATTGCATGGGCTCAGGAACACTTCAAGAAATTATTATCCTTGAACACAGTTCAATCTGCAATCCAGAAATGCTAGTTAAAGCTGTACCACGCAAAGAAGAAACCATACATAACTTCTCTGGGCCCAAGTTCATTTAAGGTGGACTGAGGCAAAGTGGAAAAGTGTCCTGTGGTCCAATTAATCAAAATTTTAAATTCTTTTTTGAAATAAGGAGTGCACATGGTATGAGTGTCTTGCACATCTGTGAAGGCACCTTTAATGCTAAACGAAGTATACAGGTTTTGACAACATATGTTGCCATTCAGACAGATTTTTTTTCAGGAAAGGCCCTGCTTATTTCAGCAAGACAGTGTAAAACCACATTCTGCACCTATTATAGCAGCATGGCTGTACAGAAAAAAGTTAGGGTGCCGAATTGACCTGCCTGCAGTCCAGACCTGCCACCCATTGAAAACATTTGGTGCATTATAAAATTAAAAATACGACAAAGGAAACCCTGAACTGTGGAACAGCTGAAATCCTATATCAAAAAAGAATGGGAAACCCTTTCACTTTCAAAACTACAGCAATTGGTCTTCTCACTTCCCAAAAACGTACAGTGTTGTTAAAACAAGAAGCCATGAAATACAGTCATAAACTTGCCCCCGTCCCAACTTTTTTGAGATGTGTTGCTGCCATCAAGTTCTAAATTCTAGAGTTCTAGAGTTAATGTTTTCCATGATATGGTAAAATGTCTCACTTTCAACATTTAATATGTGCTCTATGTTGTATTGTGAATGAAATATGGATCTATGAGATTTGCAAATCATTGCATTTTGATTTACATTTATTTACACAGTATCCCAACCTTTTTGGAATTGGGGTTGCACCTGCTCAGTACCTTTTTCTGACAGTGTGTATCAAAATTTGTAGTAGCAAAATATAACTTTTCTATTTGAATTATTTGGATAGTTTACATTAAAGCGGAATGTATCATGTATCCATTCTCTTTCTGGATGAATTTCATGCAAACTAGATGAGTGTCAACCAATCAGACAATGTGAGATGCATGCACTACTTGTACCCTCCCCCCAGTCAAGCTATGTGCACATGTCCTTGGAGATTATTTCTCTAGTTGAGGAAAAGTGGATGAGACAGGGAGGTCATTACGTTGGATGCAAATGTTACATTTTTAAACAATATCAGGTCACGTCGGGCCTCATAAATAGTGAACAATTCCAGCCTGTGTTTTAGCAACCTGCCCCCAAAGCAGCCAACTGGGACAGTTGGGAGGGAAGCAATTCACTTCTACTCACTTCACTGTGAAAGACAGCATTAACTCAAAACACTAAACATTAATGAATAAAACAAAATCAAATTTTTTGTGTACATAAAAGCACATATGAGCAGATATTACTAGAATCTTTTTTTTTCTAATTTTCCTATTTTTTATTTTTAGAATTAGCAGTCAACAATCCTAAAATCCAGAGGTGCTGCAGCCCCCTCAGTGCCCCTATTTCCTGAATGCCTAGCTGTATACCTCCAAAATTGCTAAAAAGCATAGGCATATTTTACATAGGTAGATTGTATAGCTTGACATATTTGAATTAAGCGAATCATTGTGTGGACAACTGCAGGGGGTTTTAAAATCATAAAATGTGTGCTGCGTCTTTAAGAGTGGGAGATGAAATGGAAAAGGTGGGAGTGGATTTGTTAGCATGGTGATTAATGCAAGTCAATCTTCAACATCTAAAAGAGAGGAATCCTAAAGAGAGTAGGCACTGTACTGACCTCAGGGCTTATCTCCACATTCCACATAAGAACTTCAGTGCAGCATGAGAGAGGCGATGGTTACGCTAGGCAATGCACAGCTACATTACATTACCGTGTGCTACACAGCATACAGTATCTCACAAAAATGAGTACACCCCTCACATTTTGCAAATATTTTCTTATATCTTTTCATAGGACAACACTATAGAAATGAAACGGATATAACTTAAAGTGGTCAGTGTACAGCTTGGATAGCAGTACAGATTTACTGTCCTCTGAAAAGAACTCACCACACAGCCATTAAAGTCTAAACAGCTGGCAACACAAGTGAGTCCACCTCACAGTGAACAAGTCCAAATTGTGATCAAAGTGTCAGTATTTTTTTGTGACTACCTTTATTATCTAGCACTGCCTTAACCCTCTTGGGCATGGAATTCACCAGAGCTGCACAGGTTGCTACTGGAATCCTCTTCCACTCCTTCCTGATGACATCATGGAGCTGGTGGACGTTAGATACCTTATCCCACAGGTGCTCAATTGGGTTTAGGTCTTGAGACATACTTGGCCAGTCCATCGCCTTTACCTTCAGCAAGGCACTTGTCATCTTGGAGCTGTGTTTGGGGTCATTATCGAGTTGGAAAACTGTCTTGCGCGCACTTTTTGAAGGGAAGGGATCATGCTCTGCTTCAAAATGCCACAGTACATGTTGGAATTTATGTTTCCCTCAATGAACTGCAGCTCTCCTGTGCCAGCAGTACTCATGCAGCTCCAGACCATGATGTTACCACCAGTATGCTTGACTATAGGCAAGATGTCTTGGTACTCCTCAACAGGGCGCCGCCACACGTGTTGGACACCATCTCAGCCAAACAAATTTATCTTGGTCTTGTCAGACCACAGTATATGGTTCCAGTAACACATGTTCTTCGACTGCTTGCCTTCAGCAAACTGTTTGCAGGCTTTTTTTGCATCGGCTTCAGAAGAGGCTTTCTTCTGGGACGATGGCCATGCAGAATGAGTTGATGCAATGTGCAGCGTTTGGTCTGAGCACTCACAGACATCCCACTTCTTCAATCTTTGCAGCAATGCTGGCAGCACTCATGCATCCATTTTTTGAACCCAATCTCTTAATATGATGCTGAACACGAGGAATCAACTTCTTTGGTTGACCCTGGCGAGGCCTGTTCCAAGTGGAACTTGTCCTGGAAAGCCACTGTACCACCTTGGCCACCGTGTTATAGCTCAGTTTCAGGGTTTTAGCAATGTTCTTATAGTCTATGGCCATCTGTTTCTCACATCCTCAGAGAGTACTTTGCCATGAGGTGCCATGTTGAATATCCAGTGGCCAGTAAGAGCGAATTTTACCCAAAACACCACATTTAACAGCCCTGCTCCCCATTCATACCTGGAACCTTGTAACTCTAACGAATCACATAAGACCAGGGAGGGACAGCGACACAATTGGGCACAATTTGGACATATTCACTGTGAGGTGGACTCACTTGTGTTGCCAGCTATTTAGACATTAATGGCTGTGCGTTGAGTTATTTTCAGACGACAGTAAATCTATACTGCTAAACAAGCTGTACCCTGACTACTTTAAGTTATCCAAGTTTCTATTAAACTATCTAAGTTTCATTTCTATATTTTTGTCCCATGAAAAGATATAATAAAATATTTGCAGAAATATGAGGGTAGTCATGAAATATGCGTGTACCCCCTCCTGCAAGTCATGAGACTTCCCTTTCCATATGACGAGCACATATATACACAGACCTAATCTTACATTCCACTGAACTAACACAAACAATGATCAACTATATTTATATTAGTTGACATAAAATTATTAATTAAATATGAACTGATTTTAAACATTGTCACACACACACACACACACACACACACATACATATTTTCTAAGCCACTTCTCCTTCTGGGTCACGGGGTCAAATATTATTGCTACCTAAAAACAAAATCTCCATTTTTGTCAATTTTTATTTTTTCACAACAGCTGTCCCTTATATTGTGTCCAATAGAAATGATCCAAGATTACTAGAAAAAAAATATTATTTTGAGTTAAAAATATAAAGGACTTCTGTTCTATAAAGAGCAAGAGTATAAAATTTCTCTTCTGTGCAGTCCTAATTAGGCAAATAATATGAGTCTTATTCCTCTATATTACTATGTCCACAGGAGAGCAACTCATCTGCAAAATTGTCTAATCTCACTCCTAAAAAAGGTGGTTCTTCAAGGGTTCTTTAGTAAAGACAATGTTATATATACACCCAAGAACCTTCAAAGAACCATTAACATGCTTAAACGGTTCTTTCCATGATGATAGTTCTTCAGACTGATGGAGAAGGTGTATTTTGTTCTATATAGAACTTTTTTGAAAAGTGTTCTATATAGCTTCAAATGGGTTCTGCTATTGATGTCAAGCTTGTAACAATAGAAGAACCAGTTTTGGTGATTTTTGGAAGAATGTTCAAAAAGGTTCTGTGTGGAACCACCTGCAACACATCATCCATCAGTCTGAAGAACCATTTCAAGCAGGTGGTTCATGGTTCTATATAGAGCCATTGTCTTTACTATAGAACCCTGAAAGAACCATCTTTTTTAAAAGTGATGAAATAAGCAACACAGTGCTTCAATGGCTGACCATAAACTTTCTCTTCAGAAAGTCTATCAACAACCAACAGCATGAATGCAGATATATAGCTTGGGCAATCACTAATAAGGTCAGCAAGAAAAAAAATATATAGGCCATATAGTTACCATAGTTAATGAGTACTAGCTTACTTGTAACCTGCATCTAGCTTACTAATGCAGTTCAAACTTCATTATCAGTCCAGTCAGTAAATATTTGGCAGGAACATGCATGACAGTGAAGTGACTTCACAGCACAGATGGTAAGGTGACTTGATGACCCCCACACATTACATCTACAAGTACTTAGAGACACAAATTCCCCCAGAATTTCATTAGACCATGCTCCTGTGAAGGGCCCTTCATGCCTCAGTGTCCCATATGCCGTCAGCTCTTCAGTTTTCTGTCCCCAACTGAAAGTATGTGGTGAAATTATCAATGTTTTTCACTGTGTAGAAAGTGAGACTAGAGTACTTAGGGGTTGTTTTAGAATTGCTTTAGAATTGCATTATCAATGCATTAAAATGAGATAGCAATATTCTTCAGTGGGGATTCACTGCCTTCAAAGACATTACATATAATTGCACTTCAGCCTATCTGCTTCATCTATTACATTAGCCATTCCAGTAAATACAGCAGCTTTATTGTAAAAGAATAACTGGAGTAATCTTTGGAAAAACAATAGCATGTGTAAACACAGAATACTTAAAAGAGTGAAAAATAATAGCGGTCGTTAATTAAGATGTGCATCAGGCATTGAATTAGCACCCATTATTTATGCTGATGAGCTCATTTTTATTTATTTATGTATTTTTTTCACTGATAATTTACAATTTCTCAGTAGTAATTCATTATTGTAGTAGGCTTTACAAATTGTATAGTCCAGTGGGAAAATCTAAGCATGTGGTCATCATCTTATTGCAAAACAAGGGCAAACCAAAAGCCAGACCCAGCTTAGTCTCACTCAGCCAGACATTGTACCTCTTGTTCTAAGCTTTCCGGTGACTGGGATTTTATGACCTCTATCTCAATCTGTTCTGCAGGATGCAGTCCAAACTCATCTATGAAGCTTTCTACAAGAATTGTAGTTTTATATAATTCATGTCATTATTATGCCAAACACTGCTTAAAAGTTTAAAATCAGTGTTATTAATAAAAAAGAGAAATAATGTTGTAGAAAACTTTAAAAATTATGATATGAAATTATTCTAAAATGTTGGTCCTGTGCAACTTCACATTTCAGGTGATAAGTAGGAAGGTATGAAATTGCAATACAAAATGTTTCAGAATGATAAACTCACACAATATAAACTGTATTGCATCAAGAATGAACTTATAATCAGTTTCATACCTTTGTTTTTAAAAGTGGTGATCAAATGGCCCAAAATTATGGAAAGCAGACAGTCACAGTATGTGACTTATTATTTAATAAATTAAATAAAAATATATTTAATACATTGCTCCCAAAGTATTTCAAATATTGAGTGCAGTATGTGAAAACACCTTTTAGTGTCTGGTTTATTATTTTTAATGGACCCATATCCAACATGAGGTCCACTTATTACACTTAAGGGTTCATTTACCAAAAACCTCATATTTTTATTTGGCAGAAACACTCATAATTAATTTTTACATGACATTTCTCCATTGTTTGGGTAGTGAACACTATATCATGAAACTCTGACAATGCCTACATATCACATGATTTTTCTTATTTAAAAAATTGAGTAAAACACAAGTCCTTTACACCAGTTCATTATTCTATATAAAATAGAAACCACCTCTGAGTTTGGAGTTTGAGTGGAGTGAGAAGGTGACAATAGATCTCAAGAAAAGATCTCAAAAAATCACTTGGCATGCCAAGTATATCCTCTGTCATAACCCTGCACCAAGAAATGGTTTTAATGCTCTCTATATCAGAGCACCACATAAAGCATGTTCAAGCAGGCTCAGCAGCAGCGAGCTGGAAAGGGGTTAATGCACACTGAATGCCTGTCGTTGTGTTTCTGATGTCTACAGTGGTGTGTAAGTGTAAGGTGATGGAAGTAGGAGCGCTTTTAATTTAGATATCCTCTCGAGAATTTATTATTATTATTATTATTATTATTATTTTGTATTTAAATGCCCAACACTCCCTCCCACAGCCTCTGTAGTATCATAAAAAAAGGAATATGTAAACATCAACAAAAAACATCTCAGTTAGGCTTGATTATCAAAGGTGGTTATCACCATATGTAGAATTCTTTCTCCATGCCTGAATAATGAAGTAAGCTCCTGCTTATTTTTCTTGTTACACGCTTTGTCCAGGAGAGCTCTATTCCAATGAATAAACAAAGAATAATGAAATATTTATTGCAACACGTCACTTTACATCTTGGAAAGAAAGCAGGCTATTTTTAACTTAACATTCCACACACATACATTCTTGCCTGTCTCGTGTGGGTTTAAGGTAACAGATTTCCATTTCCATTTTTTCTGCTTTTGGCAGACTCTTATTAACAGCAGTTCAAGTGCTTAAGTGTCAACATGGAGAACTAGTGCAAAGATACCAGAGTCTCAAAGGCTAAGTCACTGCGTAAAGCAGGCATCATATACAGCGGCCCCAAATATACTTGGAAACGCTGTGCCATTCTTAAAAAATGTGTTGAATTGATTGTGTTAGGAAAGAAAATGGCATTTATTTAAGACAGACTATTGCGCTTTCCCTTAGTGCAGTCTGGTTGTAATAGTCCACACAGAGCCTACCATCAGTTTGATTGTAACATGGAGCGAGGCAGCGGACGCATGTGCGGAGGTAAGCGGCTTTTATTGAGGGCAAATCCAGAATCAGGGTCATAACGGTCCAGGGTCAAAGAGCCGATACGTACAGAATGGGGTGCAGACATGATGAGCAACACAAACAACCAAACAGCTCTAACAAAGACCAACACATCAAACAAAGACCGATACAAAGACCAGCGAAAACAAAGGGCAAACACAGGTCTTAAATACACACCGAGAAGATGAGGGACAGGTGAAAACAATCAGGGGCGGAGCAACCAAACAAGGGGCAGGACTTGAAAACCAAAACAAACGCAGATGGAAGATCAAAACAAAGGAGCACATGGAGTAGTGGGAGGAGCCAACCGTGACATTGATGCTATTTCTCTGAAACATTTTCTGAACATCATTAAAGCTTAAGTTTGGTTAAATGGTTAAATTGTCCAAAACTTTTAGGGCCACTATATGAATACATGTACAATAGATGAACACATAGATAAACAAAAACCTGTTATTCTGTAACTGTTTAGTCGATTAACATACATGTTTATTGAAGAGATGAGTCTATAGTCCAGGTTTGAAGACATGAAGAGACTTAATGACTTGGACAGCCAGGGGACATTCATTTTAGATAACAGTCTTTGACGCACTGCATTACATCACATAAAAAAATGAAATCCATCGCTTTTAATGACTTTCAATGTTGAGGTGCACCTGTGCTGGGCCACTCCCAGAACCATCTTTTTTAAGTGTGTAGATGACATGAAGCTTTAAATTTACAGAGAAAAAGGCACCCAGCCTCTTAGATCAGGGGTTGCAAACTCCAGTCCTGGAGGGCCGGAGTCCTGCACAGTTTGATGGATTTCCTGCAAACACACCTGATTCAACTCTCAGCTAATTGCCAGGTGTAGATGGTGTGTTAAGAGCAGGAAAATCACCAAACTTTGCTGGTTACAGGGCCTCTAGGACCACAGTTCACCACCCCTGTTTTAGATAAACAGACATCAGCTATGTAACCTGTAATGTTACCTTAGCTAACAGTACTGTTTTGTTGATTTCTTCACTTCATCCTTTACCTCAAAACAGTGAAGTTGTGATTAGGTCGTGAGCTGATGGCAAATGTAATAAATTATGTTTTTGTTTTTTTATTAAACCCATACAGGTAGAGTGTGAAAATGAACCTGAACCTCACATTCATATGTAGATTCATTCTATGTAGTAGCAGCACTCAGCTATGTGATGTTATGTGGTGCTGCGCGGCATCTAGTGTGACAAGTGATGCTGCTGGATTAGTTTCACAGATCTAATGGTGTGCACAGGAATACATCAGTTGCAGTATAAAAGTCTCAAGTTGAAAAGGGACTCTTTGGAGAGATATGACTAAATTCGTTTCATGTTTTACAATGAAAAACCTGCATGACTGAGTCTTCAACAGTTGATTGTCCAACACTGCAGTGAGGCTTTTTAGATGAAGTGATAAAGGACACAAATATGACAGTGACATTTCTGGGGATTCGTAGCAGCATAGTCTTGCTGAGATTTAACTCGATGCCATTCTAGATGTTTCCGAGATGTGCCCGGAATTTGAATAAAAACCTGAGAATACGGTGGTGGTAAGGAAAGCATGCGTCATCAGCATCATCATAACAAATGTAGATGAAGCGAGGAATGAAAATATTACATCAGCAAGAGAGAGAGGACTTAAAGAAAAGAGGCCGAAGCACTGAGCCTTGAGGAACACCAATGGAGAGTCTGTGCAGAATGGGTTAATAAACCGCACATAACAGATAACATTCAATTAGGTAACTTGTTAAATTGCAAAATACTATGTTACCTGTTAAATGATAAATAGATGAGGGAAGTTGCCCACAAACAAAGGATGGATGAGAAGGCATGTCTCAGGGCAGAGGCCATATGCTGATGTTTATCAGTACACTATGATAACAGCTGTTCATTTTTGGTAGGGGTAGAGCAAACTTTAGGGCAAGTATCTTACAGGCCATGAATTCACAGACCAGTTTTCCGAACGCAGTATTTGCAGTTAATAATTATCCTATTGCTTTCTGGAGAACACAAGTCTGTAGATGTGTTTTCTCTGCCGCTAGAAATGAGAAAATTAGTCATTTGTAATGCATGTCTGACACATCTCATAAGCAGAGCCATATCAAGAAACAGTGGGTTTTGTGGGTGAAACAGAGAAATTACTTAGACATTCAGTCAGGGTTGATTTGTTCTGGATAAAATTATATTGTTTTAGAACTTCAATTTTGTCTGACATGGTTAATTTGGCTTGAAATCTCTCATATATCCCCTCCAAACTTATTTTTTTTTAACTGTATTGTGTTCTTCATAGTTTCTTTATGGAGCTTCTTTCATAACATTGCAGGCATTAGTTAGTGAGATAACTGTAGACCCTGTTTACACCTAGTATTAACATCTGTGATGAGTGAGGTGATCATGAGTAGGCAGCAAGACAAAAACCTGTTTACACCTAGCATTTCCATGGGTTTCAAAGGCATCTCCATTTATCACTATCAGATTTTGTGATGGAAGGAGGAATCCTGCACATATATACTATGTCGGTCTCTTGCTAAATATTATTATCGGACAAATTTATACTGCTTGTCCTCGTTAACGTACATCATGTACAGGCTGTTTCAGTAGTTTAGACCACATGGATTGCTAATGCAACTTGTAAACAAACAGGAAAGGTGAGGAAGAAGAAAGCTGTGCAGCTGCTTTTGTTACTGCTGGGATAATGCAATTAATTAGGCGGTGCTTCTTTGCTGCTCAGAGTGCCTTAGGACACTTCAGTATTCATGCTGAAAATGATGTCATATACATCCCTCACCACCTTCAAAGTGATCAGATCATAAAGCATCTTTGAGGGCCTCTTCCACATGTATCTAAATATTTTTGAAAGCAGTTTTTTTTCTTCTCCATGAAAAAAACTTCATCCACAACATTTTAAAAAATCTATATGTCCAACTAAGAAGTGACAGTGGCATGTTACAACCAAAATAGGCTTGTTCAACTTGGCGTACACCAGCAGACGTCCATAAATTTCAAAATATATATTGCTGTTTTGGGGTATCGAAGACCATTTAAATGAAGAGGTTATGATTTTTTTTCTTTTAATCTGACTGGTTAATCATCATAAAGCCACTTCTTAAGAATGATTCATATTTTTTACTATTTGCAACTGAGTTGATTTAAAATTGTGAAAGAAATGATCACAGTAGATTCAGTAGACAGTAGACACAGTAGACAGATGCCTCTGCACTGCAGTGTGGTAAAAAAGTAAAGCCTAAAATCAGCATGTTGTTAACTATCAAGCACATAGACATTCTGTTGTCAACTGTCTTTCAGACAGAGTTCTGCATGCTCAATAAATGAAAACAGGAACAACCAAGATAACAGGGGGATGTCAGTGCTTTCAAAAGTTGTGTTTCACCTGTCAACACGACACAGCAAGAAAAGTTGTTGAAAATCTCCCTCATGCGCCGGTCAGTGTTTTCAAAAAGTTCCAATTTCAGTGGCCTAAAAGTGTCATTTTTGTGTGGACAGGAAGCCACAAAAACAAAGAAAAATCTACATTTTTAAAAATATCTGGATACCTTTGGCCATGTCATCAGCTGTTTGATCCATGGATACAGATATGCTAGTGAAGGTGTCTGCTAGCAAATGGTAGTTATTGTTCTCCTCCAAGCATGTTGAGCTGTCTAATGATGTTATATTAGCTGCACTTCAAAGGCGCTTTACCGGACTCAGAAGAAGCTTTTGTAAGCCTAGCACTAGAACTGGTAGTATTGTGTGACTGAGAGAATAAATTGAGGAGAAAATTGAGGAAACATGTACATACATTTTGGATGTTTGGATATATGCTCAGGGCCTGAAACACCTTGGACCCCATCTATACTTATTGCTGTCCACTTATTAGTGGATCATGCATGACTTATGTTAATGTCAGGTGTGAATGGGGCCTTGGTGTGTACATTGTTCTGTATTTTGGATTCAAAGTATTAAGGTATGACCACAGCTGTGAAAATGATGGCTGTGCGGCAGAACCCTGGAAAACAAACCACATCTGTCTGGTGGCGTAAGTTATTGGTGTAAAGGGACACTAATCATTCGATCAGCAAATTGTTTACACTAACCCCGAAGGAACTCACTCCACACAAAGATGAGAAACTTGGCCTAGTCTGGTCTTACTCATCCAGGAAAGTATTGATGCCTCATGTCAGATCAATATCTCAAAGCAGCAGTTCTCAGAAACCCTCAGAAGGACTGCTGATGTTAATGTATCCATGGAGGCTTACAAAGGACTTCCAGAGGATATTCAGGTCCTCAATACAACAGATTTAGCTTCAAAGAAGGCATTATCTGCATGAGGCAACACTTCAACATCCTTTAAAACTGGTGGTACACTAGAAGATTATGCTTTCCACTTGCTCATGAAACACCGCATCGCACTGCTTTTGAAATTTGATGGATTTTTCTCCGTTTGCAAGTTGACAGATCATGTGATCTAATTTCGTGCTAGTTTTCCAGGGCCTATATTGTGTGACATCATGTTTTCCAGCTGACCTGCCGTGCCCATTATTGCGATAGTTTAAGTTTGCTGTGATATTTGATACACTAAGAAGAGATCAGTCAGAGATCCTGAGGCTGGGAAATATAAAGTCCTTTCCCACATTCCCTTTCTGCTCCTGCCCTGTTTCCATGGCAACAAGAGAGGGAGATGAAGGACAGTCTGTTTGCTCTGAAGTCTCCAAATGCACTAATAAAAATGCTCCAGGAAGTGCGCGCACACACACACACACACACATGAACTCAAAGTTGAGGATCTTGCTGAGAACAAGAAGAGCAGACCTTTAGGAACAATTTAGCAGACCTTCAGTCACGCATATGGTCACTCATGAGAGAAAAGGGTGGTTTCTGTAATGACTCCTAGATTGAGAAGCTTTTTGCTGAAAAAAGAGCATTTTTCTGCCTGGCAGTAGAGGAGATGTTTTGCTGACTCTTGTTCTGACTGTTCTTCTGGATTGCCTGAAAACAGAGAATACAGATATTCCCCGATGGCCTGAGGAAACCCACAGACTTTCTAGGTTTAAATGGTCGAGTCCACAGAAAGAAAGGAGTGAAACAATGGGAGTAATCTAAGACTTGCTGATGCCATCTTCACAATGTAGAAGAGCAATGCTGATTGTCAAACAATATATGCCCTATCTTGTACTCACCTAAATCTGATTATGCATTAGTAATCCAACCACTTGGGCTCCTTTGTATGTTCACAACCTCAGGCTTATCGTTATTTACTACTTGGAAAACAATGCCAGATATTATTTTGAAGTTCTGTGAGTGATAAATGGAAGTATGGATGAATCTGTAAAGTTAAAGGATTAAAACTTTCATGTGGAGCAGTGTTTAGAGCTGATAGAAAATCCACTGAAAGCAATCTGTGGGAGTTATTTATTATTAATCTACATCTATATATTTTTATGAAATGTGGGAGCATGTATTATCACTGTACCACTTTATTTGGATAGTGCTTGATCTATAGATGTGCAAACTATTACCAAACTGTCTGATCAAACTTTGTTGGCAGGGCTGGACTGGGAAGCAAATTCAGCCCTGGACATTTGTTTCGACTAGCTTAGACCACTGCCTTTACAAGTCCTGTCCCAAAAACAGCAGGAGACCCTGAGAGTGCTTGATTTAAACATGCACTTGAGACAGACTCATGCAATGTGCTGGCTCTTTGTGTGCCACATGTGTTGTATCATCTACTCTTTTTTAAAAAGAACTAATTTGCTTATCTGCAGTATCTGTATTTAGATCATAAGCATAACGCAGCTCTGTGACGTTAATCGATAAACAAATGCATTTTACTCACATCTGAATATTTTCCTCTCTGCCATCTTGGACAGGTAGCTCTAAACAAAAACCAACCACCCTGATTGGTCGTTTCCTGTATCTCATGGAGCTTTGAGTAATAGGAGGCTGCTGAGTCCACATGCTCTTTATTTTGTCCACACTAAAGGCTACAGTAAGGGCACAAAAAGGGTGCTCTCATGCACCTATTTGACCACCAAAATGAGAAATGGGACACCCTATGACCTTGTGGTCCTCATGTGCAAGCGCTGTTGTGGACTGCAGGGCTGTGAGTGTTCCATTTGGTACTGCACTACAGTGTTTTCAGTTCTAGTTAGCAAGATAGTTCATAACATTAACCTAGAAATATGTAGACTTAGTTTACAAGTAAACTCAATGAACTGGCTAACTTAGCTCCTAGCTAACTAACCAAAGGTCTCACAAGTGCTAAACTCTGAATATATCCCATCTGCGCTATAGATCTGTGGCTCCTCACTCTGATCTTCAAGCAAATTGTGTAGGTTCTTGCTTTTCTCTGCATCTTGTTGCTATGTCTGTTTTGAATACCCCTCCTTTTCTGGCAGTTTCTCCATTACTGTCTCTAGCAAGCCTTTCCTGGTAGTTGTTATTATGGCAGCATTTGCATTCATGGTAGCAGTTTGCCATGCTTTGAGGAAACAATGGCCCACTGTTTCTAAATATGCGCACTCCAGTATTTGTCCAGCACATGCCATTTGTCCCAGGTGGTCTCCATTCATTTCTAAATGGCACTATATTAGATGCAACAATACAGCTGGGCAAATACTTTAATACAGTTTATTTTCTAGCTCTCTAAGTGCCGCCTACACACAGTGGCTCACCAGGAATTGTTCCAGTCCTTCTAATGGTCAGTTGAGGTTACAGTGCTATGTGAAAGCCAGAGACCACCCATTATATATTTAACTGATCAGTCAAAATAGCATTTTCAGGACAGTTACTGAGGAGATTAGATATAACAAATAATCTATATATGTAAAGTCAAGGGAAAATAAGTGAAAACTGGAGAAACTGGAGAGAAATGATCAAAATATATACAAAATGTGGGACTCCCAACACATTTGCAAGGCCTGGTAGTTGATCAAAACTGTCCCTATCAGATACACAGTGCTTACAACTGATCTTTGAGAGAGAGGAAAAAATCCATCGTTCAACTAAGCGCTGAGAGCCTGAAAGAGTAAGAAAAAAAATTAGAAAAGAAGAAAATTTGTCAAATAAAAGTCAAATAAAGCTGCTGGCGTTCTCAACATAATGCACTGGCCATCCCAAAGTTCAGACCTCAAGATCAGTGAATGTGTGTAGGATTATTTGGATCATGAGAAGCAGAAAATATAACAAACTTCTAAGACTGAACTTTGTAGGTGTGACAAAATATCCCTGCACGTTTCTTTGAAAAACTGAAAACCAGTCTCCTGAAAAGAGTGGAAGCTGTAATAAATGTTGACACAATAAATACTGAAAAATGTTATATTAATTTTAGTTGTTGAAGCTTCCGTGTCATTTTCTGTTGAGTGTATGTTTTCTGCCTTTTTCTGATACTGAACAAGGAATAACTTGCACTTAATGGCCATTTTGATTGGAAGTGAAATGAATAAAGGATGGTTTTGTTCAGTATTGTAAATTTAGGTTTAGAGTGAACGTTATGTAAATTACAGTAAAGTTAAGAAATATTTGTTTGAATATAAGATAAAGACAAGGTAAGTGCCTACAAAGCCTGTACTCACCTAATAAATTGTCACCAGTTCAGTGGCACTGCTGAATATGAAATGTCCCACACTTTCTGAACGCTGCCCCAGCAAAGCTCATGCTGCAAAAATAATATCTAAAGCAGCTCTGCTGTTGCCTACTAACTGACAGTCACCTCATGTCTGCCTCTAGAGGATAACCTCTACAACAATGTTTTGTTTGTAGAGGTGATGTGATAATGAAGCATCACAATGTGAGTGAAAATATAAGTCAGTCTGTGTGAATGTAATCTTTAAGATGATACCACAACTTGCATTTTGAAATACATATGGTAAATTCAGAGTTATGCGATGCGTTCCTCTCCTCAGGCTATTCCAGTCATATGACAGACTGAAGCGGCACCAAAAATCAATACAGTCCTGGATAATTAATGCATTTAATCAGCATCAAGGTCATATTCCAGTCTTCATAATACATGGTCAGCACACAAATGCAGCCGTACAGGACACACCCAGCCATATCTCCCACTGGATACTGTTATAGGATTTCAGTGCAGCAGTAATCCACATGCAATTAGCATGTGTACCTCATCAGCAAATATAGCATTAAAAACAGCATATAACTTCATGTACAGTTTTTAGTCATCAGCACCTGTTAGAATTTAATCAAGGATTGATTAACTGAAGCAGGTGTTGGGTGGTAACCATAAATACTGGACTTCCTCAGCTTTGGAGATGCGTGAGCTAACACATGCATATGAAATCATTATTGTTTATTTGTACGTATCCTTAAATTAGTATTTTTGGAACAAATAAATGCTCACTGCCCAGATACTTTCCCTTATCTTTCTCTCAGATGGCCAAAAATGTTTACAGAGGTCTGTATATACAATAGCTAGTAAATCCATTTGCATACCATGTCCCTAAAGTTCCTAAAGAAATTCAGAACCTGTTGCAGATATCACGGTTTTGTAGGTACCACTTTAAATAAGACTATAAAAGGTTTATGTATGGTTTTGCATTCATTTGAGGTCATAAACACTTCAAAATAGTTAATAAGCAGTTAGAACAAAGCAGCAGTGGCCATAATAATGTGACTAGATTCATGTAATAACCCCTAACAAACTAGTTTTAAAGCATGCATACCTTTTATAAAGGCAGTCTTGTTTTGAAGTTGCACTGTATTTTAAGTAGCACCACTTTGCTGTCAGTGTGGTTCTGGACTGTGACGGTGGTGAAAGTGCATTCAAATACTGTTTACTAAACAAGTAAAGACCGATGTCTTCTATTACCTGAAAAAATACAATGATTCAAAAGTAACTTTAGTGTCCTTTATATTCACCTTAGCCATGTTTAAAGGAAATTTTAATACGGTTTGAGAACAGATCATCTATTTCTGCATGTTAGATTTATGAAAATGACCAGCATTCCAGGGGATTGGTGGCTGCTCCAGGAGGACACACATTAAGTTTGAAGTGTGTGTGGGTTTCCCTGCCTCGGGGCCTAATTTAGAGCCTCCTCCAGTTTTCCCACTTCATTCTGGGGTCCAGAGAATGAATGATAGATGAGGTTAGTTATTTCTGTCCAGGCTATTTTAAATAGAGAATTGAAGGGCAAATGAAGAAAACCCATAGTTCACAGCGTGGTGCAATACATATTGCACTTGGTGGAAAACCATATACTGCTGTTGATAATTGCTCGGAATGTAGTCAGTACCTTGAATATTGCATTTTGTGATTATCATATAGGTTAAATATGCTGAAGGTTGTGTCTTAGGTTCAACTAAATAGAAGCTATTAAAATATGTATTCAACAGTTTGTGTTGAACCAATATGCAGTGCAATCTGCCCATTTTTATGCAGAGCGGTGGCAGTATCCAGTTTGGCAGAGTTAATTGTCAGTCCAAGGCCAACATATCTATAAAAAGTGAAAATAGTATGATAGCATTATCAGTTCAGTGTTCCTGTTCTCTGAAATTTGAGTGAGGAGCTGTTCAGTTTCAGTATGATTAAACATAAAATGTAGTTATGGGTAATATACACTGCTCAAAAAAAAAGAGGGAACACTCAAATAACACATCCTAGATCTGAATGAATGAAATATTCTCATTGAATACTTTGTTCTGTACAAAGTTGAATGTGCTGACAACAAAATCACACAAAAATCATCAATGGAATTCAAATTTATTAACCAATGGAGGCCTGGATTTGGAGTCACACACAAAATTAAAGTGGAAAAACACACTACAGGCTGATCGAACTTTGATGTAATGTCCTTAAAACAAGTCAAAATGAGGCTCAGTATTCTGTGTGGCCTCCACGTGCCTGTATCACCTCCCTACAATGCCTGGGCATGCTCCTGATGAGGTGGCAGATGGTCTCCTGAGGGATCTCTTCCCAGACCTGGACTAAAGCATCCTTGCGATGGAGCGAGACATGATGTCCCAGATGTGCTCAATCGGATTCAGGTCTGGGGAACGGCGGGCCAGTCCATAGCTTCAATGCCTTTGTCTTGCAGGAACTGCTGACACACTCCAGCCACATGAGGTCTAGCATTGTCCTGCATTAGGAGGAACCCAGGGCCAACTGCACCAGCATATGGTCTCACAAGGGGCCTGAGGATCTCATCTCGGTACCTAATGGGAGTCAGGCTACCTCTGGTGAGCACATGGAGGGCTGTGCGGCCCTCCAAAGAAATGCCACCCCACACCATTACTGACCCACTGCCAAACCGGTCATGCTGAAGGATGTTGCAGGCAGCAGATCGTTCTCCACGGCGTCTGCAGACTCTATCACGTATGTCACATGTGCACAGTGTGAACCTGCTTTCATCTGTGAAGAGCACAGGGTGCCAGTGGCGAATTTGCCAATCCTGGTGTTCTCTGGCAAATGCCAAGCGTCCTGCACGGTGTTGGGCTGTGAGCACAACCCCCATCTGCGGACGTCGGGCCCTCATACCATCCTCATGGAGTCAGTTTCTAACCGTTTGTGCAGACACATGCACATTTGTGGCCTGCTGGAGGTCATTTTGCAGGGCTCTGGCAGTGCTCCTCCTGTTCCTCCTTGCACAAAGGCGGAGGTAGCGGTCCTGCTGCTGGGTTGATGCCCTCCTACGGCCTCCTCCACGTCTCCTGGTGTACTGGCCTGTCTCCTGGTAGCGCCTCCAGCCTCTGGACACTACGCTGACAGACGCAGCAAACCTTCTTGCCACAGCTCGCATTGATGTGCCATCCCACTACCTGAGCCACTTGTGTGGGTTGTAGAGTCCGTCTCATGCTACCACGAGTGTGAAAGCACCACCAACATTCAAAAGAGACCAAAACATCAGCCAGAAAGCAGAAAGGTACTGAGAAGTGGTCTGTGCTCCCCACCTGCAGAACCACTCCTTTATTGAGTGTGTCTTGCTAATTGCCAATAATTTCCACCTGTTGTCTATTCCATCTGCACAACAGCTGTGAAATTGATTGTCAGTCAGTGTTGCTTCCTAAGTGGACAGTTTGATTTCACAGTTTGATCTATTTGGAGTTATATTGTGTTGTTTAAGTGTTCCCTTTATTTTATGAGCAGTGTATATCTAGTATTATTAGAGCTTACTTTATGGTAATATTTATACCCTGTTACTAAGTGTTTGCATTGGAAATATAATTAAATGGCTTACAATAAATTATTTTACAATCCTTGCGCAAATGTATGAGATACATTGTATACATAATGATATAAAATGGATACTATACAAATAGAGCTTTTTTCCTTTGGGCACTCTCTTTTCTTAGAACACCCTGTATACAACTCTGCATCATCAATGGAATCTTAAAAATACATTTTTGGCAAAAACTGTGGTCATTTAAGGTGTATGGATTCTATCACCAACCACTGTGAACAATTTTGACAGCTATTCCAGAATGGAGCATATCACACCCAACATCAAACCACTCTGGATGAATTTGTTTGAATTATGCAGAAATTTTGAATTCCCCTTTTATCAAAATGTACACTTAAAAAATACTGCAAAGATTTATTTGACTTTACTTTAATCTTTTTCACATCAATGAAGTACATCAACATGTTTTATTACATACTTTTGCTTTTAATTACAGAGTTAATGTGTTTTTAAGTTAATGATGTACGAATGTGTATCAAGTAATGAATCACTTTTTCCACCGAGTGAGTGAAAGCAATGAAGAGAGTGATTAATATGCAGCAGGAGAGGTTAGTATCACTAAAGTAGCGCACACAAGCAGAAGGGCCCCCAGGTGACATGGACGACTTTGCCCCAGCTCCTCACAAATGCCATCATCAACTGTGTGTGTGTGTGTGCGTGTGTGTGTGTGCACACAAGATTGTGTAAGTGTGTGTGATCTCTGATCCTGCCAGAGATGGACTCTTACAGAAGAATGGTTTTGCATATAAAGAACCTAATTACTCAGAAGATGGTGAAATTATTCATTCCACGCTGTGTGAAGTTGATGAGCCTCTTGTAAGTCAATTTGAAACGTGTATCTCCTCTATTCACTGCTGCTCCGTAATCCTTTCAAATAGGTTATTCCTTTGTGCTCACATGAGATGTGTGTTAAAGTAGCCTAAGAAAAGAAACATTCTATTATGAGACACCGACAGAAAAAAAGCGTATCTGCTCTGACCTTTCATGCTTTATATTGAAGACATTTTATTATTGATTTGTGATGTTCTGTTGCTCCTCTGTGGCTTTGTGCTGTGGGCGTGAAAGTGTTATTTATGAGGGTGAGTGTGCACTAACGACAGTGCGTGGAATGTGCTTGGTTTAAATGAATGAAATTACATTGACTTTTTTTTTTTTTTGCGAAAGTAAGTAGACTGAAAGACAAATTTGTACTGATGTAATATATTTTATTGAGTGGGGAACACCTCATGGGCTTCTAGACCTTCAGAGAAGGACTAATGATTTCTGGGAACTAAAAATACATATTCTTACTTTTTACTTTATTTGTATTTACAACCCCATTTCAAAAAAGTTGGGACACTGTGCAAAATCTAAATAAAAATAAAATCCAATGATGTGCAAATCATTTAAACCCTATATTTAATTGAAAATAGTACAAAAACAACACATCAGTTGTTGAAACTGAGAAATTGCATTTGTTTTTTTTAGTATATGCCGATTTTGAATTTGATGCCAGGAACACATTCCAAAAAAGTTGGGATGGGGGCAATTTTCCCACTTTATTTCATCACCTCTTCTTTAAACAACACTCTGTAAGCATTTAGGAACTGAGGAGACACACTGATGTAGTTTTGAAAGTGAAATGTTTTCCCATTTTTGCTTGACATAGGATTTCAGCCAATTAACAGTTCAGAATCTCCGTTGTTGTATTTTTCATTTTAAAATGTTTTCAGTGGTGACAGGTCTGGACTGTTCAGCACCCGGACTCTTTTAATACAGAGCCATGCTGTTGTAATACATGCAGAATGTGGTTTGGCATTGCTGGTTGAAATAAGAAAGTTCTTCTCTGAAAAAGACGTCATCTGGATGGCAGCATATCTTGCTAAAACATGCAAATATTATTCAGCATTAGTGGTACCTTCACAGATGTGCATATCAACCATGCCTTGTGCAATAAGGCACCGCTACTCCATCATGAATGCTGGCTTTTGAGCTGTGCACTAAAAACAAGCTGAGTGGTCTTTAGCCCAGAGGACACAGTGTCCATGATTTCCAAACATAATTTCAAATAATGATTTGTCGGACCACAGGACACTTTTCCACTTCCTCTCACTCCATTTTAAATGAGCTTGGGCCCAGAGAAGGTGGCAGCATTTCTGGATTCTGTATATATATGGTTTCTTTTTTTAGATGAAGGGGTTTAAGTAGCATTTGTGGATGCAGCAACAAACTGTTTTCATAGACAGTTGTTTTCCAAAGTGTTTTCTGAAGATTTACACTACAGAATTATATCTGTTTTTAATGCAGTGCTATCTGAAGGCCCAAAGATCACAGCCAGTAAATACTGCTTTTTGGCCTTGTCCCTTACATACAGAGATTTCTCCAGATTCTTTCAATGTTACTGTGTACTGTAGATGATGAAAAGAAAAAAAAGTTCCATTTGATCTTGCAGTCTTTCACAGAGTTATGAACGCCCCCCCCCCCCCCCCCCCCCCCATCTCCGAAGGACTCAGCTTCTCTGGGCTGCTCTTTTTACCTACTCATGATACTAACCTATGGCCAGTTAACCACCAGGTGCTTTTTTTTAGCATTACACAAACTATAAGTCTTTTTTTGCTATCGTCCCAACTTTTTTGAAACGTGTTGTTGACATCAAATTCAAAATGAGCATATATTTTAAAAAAAACAACATTTCTCAGTTTCAACATTAAATATGTTGTCCTTGAAGCATTTCCAATTAAATATAGGGTTTAAATGATTAAATGATTATTAGAAATCCACTAGAGAGGCTAGAAGAAATCAGCCTTTTTTGACATTGAAGCCTGAACTGATGCCTAGCTCTAGTAATTATGGTTTTATTCATGTGGAAATAAATAAAAAGAAAAAGAAAAAGAATTGTGTTGATGTAACGTATTTTATTCATCAAACAAGTAAATCATTGTAAAATGCAAGGTTCAGAGGGGGTCTTCAGGGCCTTCTAGGTCTTCAGAGAAGTCATTATGATTTATAAACAGGTCTGTATTTTTATGTTTATTAAACAGAATCATAATTGAACTGTGAAAACACAGTGTTGAATTACTTTTATTCATATGGAAATGATGCACACGTTTGTATCATTCAATACATTCAATACCATAAATTCAATACATAACTTTTGTCATGAATTGTTTTGATGTAATATATTTTATTCATCATGTGTTTTATTCAACAGTCAAGTAAAGTTATTGTGTGGAAACAATGTAGACATTTGCATTAGGTACATTTAATGCACTGATTCTTTCAGTATGAATGTATGTGTGTATGTTTGCACGTCTCGATGCGACGTGATCTCTGTAGCTCTGTATGCTCCGTTATGACGTAAACACTGTGTGTCTCTTCCTGCCTTTGAAATGCAGCGCGATGCACAGTGAGTGTGTATATACCACTGAAACATCCAGGGTAATTATTTATGGGAGGAATTTGTGAAACTTGCTAAAAATATTCCTTTTTCCTCCCCACCAGGTCTCCCTGGAGACTTGGCGCAGATAAAGAGAAGGAGAGAAAGAGAGAGAGAGAGAGAGAGAGAGAGAAGCTGCTGAGCTATGCCTCTCTCTCTCTCCTCTCGCTTCCCTCTGTTCTTTGCTCCTCTCTCTTTCCCTGTGTTATTGATGTTCTCTCTGTTTTGCTAGCTGCCAGCTGAAAGCAGCAGCATCAGTGAGAGTGAGCAGAACAGCGAGTCTGGAGAGTGGAAAATGGGGGGAAATGCACAGTGCAGATGAGTGACACTTACACTCCTCTGAACCTCTCTTCAAACTGCATCTAAATGCACCCCATGCCAACTCAGCCTGGGACGAACTGGATTTCTGACGTGATTGAGTATATGAAGCACAGATGCACGGGCTGTTCGGCATCTTTTGGCTCATTTACGCAGGATGTTTAAGAGGAAATTTCAGCATCTGAGCAGTCTTGATTGAGTGCTCCTCAGGTGCCTCTCATGTGTTTAGCCCTTGCATTAAAATGTGAAAAGTTGTCAGAATCACTTTAAAGAGTGTTTACATTGGCCCTCCACATAGCCACAGCTCATATTTATCAGCTCGTATCTTTAAGGTGTTCGCATCCTTAAAAAGGTGATTTCTGTGGTTTACTTTCTTCTTTCAAATTTCTTGGTAAGTGATCCTGCTCCGTCAGTACTGCAGGCCAAAACCAGCTACATTCAGAGCTACATCCTCTGTATGCAAAACAGTAATAGAAAATGCACAAAGAGAATAAAGAATGAACGTATACACACACGTGAGTTGTGTATGTGAGTTGCCAGCTTATTATCACCTATCTTGTACCTACCACTTTAACAGATACACCTACCATCTACATAATACTGGGCCGAATTCAGAGACCACCCCTCGTTTATTTCATTACAGTCAAAATCCCTGGTCAAAATAGAAGATAACACAGACTAAGCTGATCCGTTTTTTTTTCTGCGTTTAGTGTCACTCTATACATTTCTTACAGCTCCTGTTCTTCGGGAGACTTGTTTTCAAAGTTCCAAAGTTCAGTCATAGAAGTTGGTTGTATTTTCTGCTTTTATGATTCAAGTAATCCCAAACACATTCCGTGATGTCAAGGTCTGGTCAGCTCATTGTTCTAAAAATACCAGCAGCATCTTTGCTTTGATTTTTTTCTTTTTTGTCTATTTCTTCTTCTCAGTAAGGACTTCTTGACAGCTGCTCGTCCTCTCAGACCCAGAGCATTAGGTGGTCTTCTCACAGTGGAAGGATGGACAGATGGACAAAAACACCCTTTTTCAAATCTGAAGCAAAAAGTGGAGCTTGATTTTCTCCTCTCTCTCAGAGATGAAAGCTTTAAGTACTGTTTCTATGATGGTGTCGGTTTGGATGATCTACCAGGGCTCGCATGGTTATTAGGAGTCCCATTCCATTCTCTCTGTATCCTTAATCGTTTTTGAACTCTAATTTTGGAAAGCCTGTTTTTTCAATTATTTTCTTTGACTGTCTTCTTCCTTATGCAAGTGGATTATCTTATATTTAATCCCCTCACAAATATCTGCAGAAAAATGAAAAACATTGAATGTTTTTAATGTATTTAACGCCTGTTTTGACTGGTAAATAAATAAGTTAAGGGTGGTCTCTGGCCTTTGCACAGTACTGTAGGAACACTCACTGTACACCATGCACAGTTTTAGCCACCTTCTACCCTATCTATCACAGGAAAAGGGACGCCATATTGCACTGACTAGATATTTAGGTGGTGGAGCATTCTAGGTACAGCAGCAACATTGATATGCTAGTGTCATGTTAGTATGTATCAATCAGACCATTCGTTTTTCATCACTGCTCAGCGTCTAACTGCAGGACACTGCTGACCGAATCTTACAAGTTGGTCAACTATTCAACCCAGTAGTCACTTTAAGATGTGTGGAATCCACAGCAACACCTCTGCACCTGTAACAGCACAACACAAACTACACTGACACTGGTAGTCAGCATTACTACTGTACTGCAAATGACCCACCACCCTGTTTGGTTGTTGGTGGTCATATAGTGGCCTCATTAAGTTAAAGGAGGTGGTAGAGGGGGTGGCTGATAAATTATGCAGCAGTATATGGGCTACAGTCAGTAATTTTAAATGGACAAAGTGTAGATAGATGATGTACCTCCTGAACTGACAATGTCATGCATTTAAAACGTAGAAATAAACTAATGAGCATGTGAATCATTTATGACCTATATTCACGCTAAGTACGCTCTGGGCCAATGAATTATTTATAAAAGAAAATATCAACTGATGTATCTTTATTATCCTTAGCCCCTAGTCACAATGAATATGCATTTCTAGATGTGACGACTTATTGTAGTCCCTCTAAGATTTCTTTGAAAGACTCTCCTGCTGCTGTGAGCACAGCCCCTGGGGTAACTTTCCACTCCCGACAATGCAACTGGTACTGCATCTCCAAGGTTTCCCCACCACTGATGACTGGCTCGCTGAGCTGCAAGTATTTGGTTCTGCTATCGTGGTATATGCTGGAACTAATTTGTGGCTTTGTTTCTTTAAGTGAGGTGTAGAGATTGTGAGTGATGTGGAGAGAGCTAGGGCTCACTGAGGGTTGCAGTAGCATATTTGCTGCCTTGTAACAGTTCCACATGATATGTGATACACATCAGAGAAGGGACAGACTGTCTCTTCTATCAGACAGAAGAGTCACTAGAGCCACTTCATTTGACGATGCCATCGGCGTCAGGAAACACTGAAGACACATGAAATGTGGTTTGGTGGATTAGGGCTGGTGTGTAGCCACAGGCTTTTTGTTTTTGGGTTTGAACGCACTGTTTCACAGTGAAGATAGGTTTGCCCGCTTTCTGTCTTCATGCAATAGCCCAAATTGTCCTCTTCTGCCTTTTGAAATGAAGAACACTATATCTGTGTTATTTCCACAGCTAGGTCAAGCCATTGCAATGAACTGTGTTACTCCAGTGGAATACCAATATTCCAATGGTGAAATAAGTTCTGAATGTATGCCCATGATATTTCATAACATAACATAATCCTTGTAAATATCGATCTGACAGCTAAATTGTTTTTGAAAATGTTGAAATTTGAGTGATGGATCACTCACAACCTATCAGTGACACTGTTGTGTGTAAGATCTTTCTACACTTGCTGATACGCTCATGCCAGCACCACACACTCTACCATCTCTACCATCAGCAGTCACTGCTGCTTTAATTAAGAATTGTCCACCACCCAGAATTTTTCGTAAGCTGTGCAAAGTGTTATAAAATCATACTAACTTTACTAAATTACTAACTTTTTAACTTGTAGAGGTAACTTAGTAACTAGTGGTAAACCTTGCTGGTGTGTAGATGGCGTCACCTTACAGTACGTGTGGTAGGAGCAACTCTAAATTGGGCCTATTTGATGAACACATGCATGTGCTCATGTTCAGAATTCTGTGAGACGGCAGGTAAAAATGGCCATTGTTCAGGTTTTGGTTAAACAGTAACTGTCAGGACTGAGTGCTAAAAACACTGTCTCTCCAAATAAGGAGTGAAATGTATTATTAGTTACAAAGGCTGTTCTGTCCTTATCTCTGCATTTAACTGTGGTGAGCAAGATTTCTCTCAGCGAGAGAGTGGCTGTTAAGAGTGTTCTGATAAGTAAACTTCAATTTGCGAAGGTTTGAAATGTAAAGGTAGTATGATGGGGAATGTGAAAGCACTCAGCCAGTCAGTAATGATGATCCATGTGAATCTAAAGCCAGAAACACTAAAATGACTGAAATCCATTTCTTCTGAGCAGCTAAGTCAGCTGTGAAATGGTTGAAAGTGCCTTTCTTGTGCATATATTGACTGACATTACATGTGCTGATATCATTTGTAATAGTGCATGGAAAAACTTTAACAGGCAGAAAATCATATTCATTTATTCATTTTTCATCATAAAGTCTTGAGAAATTCTACCACAGGGTTGCTTATCTAGTAGAGCCTGCACAGTCTTTGTGCATGTATGTGTGTGGATGAGGACAGTGTAGTTTCTTTTCTATGGAAATAGAACTGGACAAAGTCAGCTGCCTGTCTTGGCAGTACCAGAGCTGGAAGCCCCTGGTCATCCTGGCTTGGTCACGTTGTTGTTATTATTACTTTAAAATGTCACTGACTGGTTTGATATGCTAGATTAGGATTGTTGCCATTTCATTGGCTAGCTCCAAGAGCATGTCATCACTGTCGCAACAAACCCTCAAAAAATATAGTTTTGCAAAAGAGGACATACTGTGCCAAGTCAGAGACCACCCTTCATTCATTTAATTCTATAACTATCATTAAATAAATAGTTGGCAACCATTAGGGGAAAAAACATAGTGACACCAATGGTGACAGACATTTTTTAAACTTATTTTAAACATTTTTTAAACATCTTTAAATTTTCTTTGACTTTCTCTTTCCTGATGCAATATCGTGTGACTAACCTCCTCAGAAATACACTATATTTCCAAAATTATTCACTCACCCATCCAAATCATTGAATTCAGGTGTATAACACCAAGCACCTAGACATGCAGACAGCTTCTACAATCATTTGTGAAAGAATGGGTCACTCTCAGGAGCTCAGTGAATTCTTGCATGATATGACGACACCTGTGCATCAAGTCCAGTTATGAAATTTCCTCACTACTAAATATTCCACAGTCAACTGTCAGTGGTATTATAGCAAAATGGAAGTGATTGGGAATGACAGCAACTCGAAGCATCAAAGTGGTAGGCCATGTAAAATGACAGAGCGGGGTCAGCGGATGCTGAGGGGCATAGTACGCAGAGGTCATCAACTTTCTGCAGAGTCAATCGCTACAGACCTCCAAACTTCATGTGGCCTTCAGATTAGCTCAAGAACAGCGTAGAGAGCTTCATGGAATGAGCTCACATGGCCAAGCAGCTGCATCCAAGCCAAGCACAAAGCAAAGCTTGAATGCTGTGGTGTAAAGCACCGCCACTGGACTCTAGAGCAGTGGAGACGTGTTCTCTGGAATGATGAATCATGCTTCTCCCTCCGGCAATCTGATGGACGAGTCTGGGTTTGGTGGTTGCCAGTAGAACAGTACTTGTCTGACTGCATTGTGCCAAGTGTAAAGTTTGGTGGAGGGGGGATCATGGTGTGGGGTTGTTTTTCAGGAGTTGGGCTCAGCCCCTTAGTTTAAGTTTTTTTTAAGTTTAAGTTTTTAAGTGATACTGTTTTGATCCCACAACCAGGGAAATTCCATCTCCGCATTTAACCCATCCATGCAAGTGAAACACCACACACACACTAGGGGGCAGTGAGCACACTTGCCCGGAGTGGTGGGCAGCCCTATCCACGGCGCCCGGGGAGCAATTGGGGGTTAGGTGTCTTGCTCAAGGACACCTCAGTCATGGACTGTCGGCGCTGGATTGAACCGGCAACCTTCCGGTCACAGGGCCAGTTCCCTAACCTCCAGCCCACGACTGCCCCAATAGATAGTAACTAGCAGAGGATAGTTCCAGTGAAAGGAACTCTTAATGCTTCAGAGCCAAGAGATTTTGAACAATTTCATGCTCCCAACTTTGTGGGAACAGACTGGGGACACCCCCTTCCTGTTCCAACATGACTGCGCACCAGCGCACAAAGTAAGGTCCATAAAGACATGGATGAGTGAGTTCGGTGTGGAAGAACTTGACTGGCCTGACCTCAACTCGAGAGAACACTTTTGTGATGAATTAGAGCAGAGACAAATGCACTGCTAAGAACCCTAACCCTTGTGGAAAGCCTTCCCAGAAGAGTTGAAGCTGCTATAGCAGCAAAGGGTGGGATGATATCATATTAATCCCTATGGATTAAGAATAAGATCTCACTCAAGTTCATATGCGTGTGAAGGTAGACGAGCGAATACTTTAGGAAATATAGTGTATCTCCTGAAAACTTTGCTTGATGAATGACCATTTTATCTAGAAATCACCATCTTAAAATCCCAGTCTTATTACACTATCCCAGGCTTATTAATCAGTAACTACAGGGACTGGTTGAAGTTTTCCTAGGTTAAAGAAATGTGTAATAAACTTTGTAAGTGGTTAATATATATGAAGAGGGATCTAATTCTGGACCATTTCTATTTGTCATAAAATGTTCAGAGAATGTAAAGTTCAGGGTTTTAAATGTTGTAAATTAAGTTTTTACAAAGCATCTTTGCAAACACTGAGCAAGGCTACGCTATTAGTACATCCAGATGTAACAGCAGGCTGTAAACCTGATGTTGCAGGTGCTATTAACCTTGTGTGAAAACAGTAAAGATCACATTTGAATACTTAGGAAAGAACTCTCTACAAGCTGTGTGAAAATACTGACCATATATTCCTGATTGTCCAAGCCATCTAATCTGTGTACTCAAGCATGCAAGCTAGGATTTCCAGTTCTTTGTCAAAAACCTCATTAGATGCAGAGGTGAAGGCACCCCCCTTCCGTGCTTACTGTCTTTACTCTTATTCCTTTTTTTAAGATAGGAAGATAGATAGAACTTTATTGATCCCGAAGGGAAATTGCATTGTTTCAGTAGCAAGACATATAATTGCATATATACTTACATATAATATGCAGAAAATTAAAAAATAGAAATAAAATAGACATAAGCTAGTGTATAAGAGAGTGTGTACATATATATATATATATATATATATATATATATATATATATATATATATTTATATATATATATATATATATATATATATATATATATATGTGTGTGTGTGTGTGTGTGTGTGTGTGTGTGTGTGTGTATTTGCATATTTACTTACCATATAAGACGGATTTGTTGTATTTACATGATAGTAGGCACTACAATACAAGTGGTATGAGGTAGCCCAATGAGTATAGACATAACAAGGAGCTGAAGCAATATTATAGTGTTAAGTGTAAAGTCATTAGATTAAAAGGCACATATTAAATCTTAGCCTTGCCTTTAGGTAAAAACTTGTTGTAGGTCCTATTTGGAAATCCGTAACAGCTGCCATATGTGAGCTCCTTCTGGTGTGGATTCATGGATGTATAAATATAATACTGGAGTGTTATTAGTGCTCGTTTGTGGAGAAACTAAATTATTATGGAGAAAATGAATTCTGTATATTTCACAAAGTGAACATTTAAGTTCAAACCTTTTGCATGCCGTCTTACGTTTTAACACAGTTATAAAGGCAGATTAGTTCGCTAATTGGGATTATTCTTTTTACAATTACTATTACACTTTTACTTCAGTGCTACCACATTTTAAATTGTGCTACAACCTTTGCAACTTTTTTAGCACCAGTGCTACATGCTCAAAAATACATATATATATATATATATATATATATATATATATATATATATATCAGTAGGAACTCCAGTGCTGTAGCAGGTCCAGTTATGATGAATGAAGGCTGTGATTCTGGGCAGAATCTGCAATCACTTTCCCCCGACCGCTCCTGTAGAGTAGCCTGCTGTGCTCTGAAGGACATTCAGGTGAATGCAAAGCATTTTCCAACTGTGCTCCCCTTCATTTTTCTCCTCTGTTGAAAGCCACAGCTTGACATTCTCCTATGTTTATGCATTTCTTTATGTATTCCAGTGCTATGGATCATGTTAATGGGTTTCTGAAATGATCTTCTTTGCACTAAGGAAACAAAACTCAAAATCAAGCACGCTGTTAAATTATATGCCACCATGGTGCAAGAAATCCAAAAAGTCAATTGAAGATCACCATTGAAGAGCACTTATTCTAACACTTACATACTTAGCATACTTAACATGCTTGCAACACTTACATACGTACCATGCTTATCAGCAAGATATGCCTTATAGAGGCATGTTATTACAGGACTGAAAAAAAATAGGCCTCTTTCAGTCCCTCCTTGGTTGAGACAAAATAATTGTGGTCTCTGCAAGCCTGCCGGAATCAAGCTGAGGGTTGTTAAGCAAAAAGCATTTCTCTATGTCAAGTCTCTCTCTTTCTCTCTCTCCCCTTCACCCTCTCGATCTCTCTTGCTCACAGACCCTCTCTCTTTCTCTCTCCCACTAATGTTTTGAGTAATTTAGTGTGTTTTATTGAACTGAGCCGTCCTGAGGCCGTTTTTTTCCTAACTAACTGTAGTGATTAAGCACAAGTGTTTATCCAGGCAGGAAATACAACGTCCACCCACGAAACTCACACTTCCTCTTTCACGCTGACATTTCTCTATTGGCAGTGTGTGCTCTGGTTTTACTGCGGGTATCAGTGGAGCCAGACTGTGTCCACCAGACTGAATAAGATAAGATGCAGGCAGGGGTATATATACAAATTTGCACCTCTACCAAGTGAGTTCATTTTGAGGCCAGAATAATAGAAACATGTTTATCTTATATACATTGTACTGGGCTGTATGGGATTTTTTTGGAGTATGTAGAACTGGTGCTATAAAAGTTGCAAGTGTTGTAGCACAAAATGAACATTTTTAGAACTGAGATAAAAGCGACATAAAATGCTTATAAAGTAAATATCTCAATTTAGTGGAACAAATGATCATTTTAAATGAAAAAAAAAGAATGAAGTATCATGTAACTTTATGGAGAATTAATTTTCTTTTGAATAATTCAGACTCTCCACAAGGAGAAGCTATTAGCACTTCACATTTATGACTCCAATCCAATGAGACTCACTTTTATGTAACTGTGTGTGATTTTTAATGTAGTCAGCTTAAGAAACGATATAGAATGGTATATTGTCTAAAGATAAAGAAGGCAGATGCCTTTGGAGAAGGACTATTTGTTTTCAGCATGCAAACGTGTACATCTTTTTCTGTACTGTTTGAATTACCTGATGGACTAAACTACCATAAACTCTAGAACTGAACCTGTGCCACAGCTCGCATGACAATGCTGAGCAATTGGCTTGGTGGGGGGGTGGGGGGGGTGGGTTGGAGGGGTTGTTGTTCAAGTTGACGTTGACATTGAATCCATCAAGTACCCTACGTAATGAGCGGGGAGAGTGTTGTTCAAGTTGACACTGAATCCATCAAGTACCCTACACTGTGAGTGCTTTTCTCTTCAGAACAGTCAGATCAAAGGTAGGGCTGGCCTTTGTGGTTGCAATGGGGGAGCGATTAGTGGCTGTAGTCTCAAGATCTAAAGGTGCATTTATACTTGTAGTTCAGTTTCCTTGTTTCAGACCAAAGCAGAAAATAATACATTGTTGCATTTTAATTCTAGTTTGCTTAGAATTCACACCCACATATTTAACATCAAACTAAAATATGTAAATAAAAGTCATGCAAGTAAAAGATCACAACTGAAACAATAGCTAGTTAGCACAGATGGGGTCTTATCAAGGCAGTGCTTGACCATTTTAAATACATTTTTCATTGTTTTGTTATGTATCATTAGCCAGCAAGGGGCTATGTTTAGACAGCCAGTTAGCTCTTGCTAACTGTTGCAACAAAGAGAAGCACAGCCCAAAGCAGCCTTTGAAAAGTACAGCATTGTGCCATGATACCATTAGGTAGTGCTTAGCTGCTGAAACAATGGCTTCTTGGAGTGACACAAGTTCATTTAACACCTTATTTTATTGAAGACCTCATTTTATAGAGTAATATTTTGTTCCATTTGGTGAAGGTTGCTAACAGCTGGTGATGGCACAGCAGAGATCACCTAGAATCACCACCTGGGGGACCACCATCATCACCACATCATCACATTATCTATTGCAGTGGTTACGGTTATTGAATTCTGACAAAATCTGATTTGATGCAATGCGTTTCATGTCCTACCAACCAGTTTGTTAGAAGTGAAAAACAATGCAAAAAAAATCTCCAAGGTAAGAACCACAGGCTCTGTAGATTTACTGACCAAAGTTTGAAATGTTAAGCAGGCAAAAGGCAACGTCTATCGCGGAATGCTGTCATATATTGAAACAGCTGGAGCTTGATTATACCAAACCCTTTTGCCTTAACTCTAATGTTAATACCATAATCCTGCAGTGGTACTGGAAGGTAATTACACAGTTACATGATTCATCACATAGCTATATAAGAAATTCAATTTATTTATTATATATTTCTGTATTGACAATTTCAAGTCTGCACTCCTGAATTTTCCCATTGATTTTTCTTTTTTCACATTTGTTTAGATACCTAGTAATGACACAGTGAAATGGCAGGCGTCCAGCACTGCTCTTTGTGATCTTGACTAAGGCTTCCTGCAGAAAAGAATAGCCTATTGTTCTGCTTGTTCTTAACAGACTTCACAGAATTGCTTAATTGTTTGTGATTGCTGTGTTTCTGGCTCTGTGATTCCGGCCTGACTGTGAAAGAGCTTCAGGCAGTATCATCATCTTTGCCCCTGCTGGTCATTTACATGGCCACAGTTAACGAAGATGAATGAGGAATTCTTTTGTGGGGCTTGGACCACTACAATGGCTGGACTCAGTGACTTTGGTGTGTCAGTCACTTTGAGTGACGGCTCTTATCGCCGGGGGCGACAGCTGGACTGGGCCCCCATTCGCTGACTGTCAGCTGAGCCAGCCCTGTAGAGCCATGGGCTCTTTTGGTTGCTCATCAGTGGTTCATCAGTGATAAGGTCATTCAGACAGCGGGGATCAAAGCCCTGACACCCTGCTCTCATATGTGCTCTGAATGGGAATATCTTGCCCTTTATGAGAGATCACAGATCACATAACTTTGCATTGATCTAATGGAGTGGACATGGATTTCATGCTCTTTTAATATGGGATAATCTCTGGAATATCCCTTATACATTCCTTATACAAATTCAACTATAGAAGAGCACAGTTTGAAGTTAGGATTGAGAAAAGTAATTCATCAATTCATTGACATATTTTAAAAAGGCCAGTTGCCCTCTAAAATTTGTCAAAATTTCACATTACATGGACCAACAGAAATGGCCCAAAATTACTTTGGGAAAAAAAAAATTCCATTTACATCCAATAAACTGGGGGCAGTCGTGGGCTGGAGGTTAGGGAACTGGCCCTGTGACTGGAAGGTTGCCGGTTCGATCCCCAGCACCGACAGTCCATGACTGAGGTATCCTTGAGCAAGACACCTAATTGCTCCCCGGGCGCCGTGGATAGGGCTGCCCACCGCTCCGGGCAAGTGTGCTCAAGTGTGGGTTAAATGCAGAGGTGGAATTTCCCCAGTTGTGGGATTAAAAAAGTATCCCTTAAACATTAACTTAATAAAAGTTAAGAATGATTTTCCTATAAAGCAGCAATAACTTATATTCTTTATTACTATGCTCTCCTTGTTTATACTACAAAGTAGTTTTGTCCTTGAATGGTTATAATTGTTCAGTACATGTTTAATGATGTACAATATTACATCCATTTCCTTTAGCATCTAGTAGAAATCATGAATACAATATCTTTAAATAGCTCAAATATATTCATAGTAGTTTCTCACCACATATAGAAAAGTATCTAATTAGTTCAACATTGATGCATTTTTGTTTTTTGTCTTTATTAGAAGTTAAAATGAACAATGTCAAGGCTAGTTGCATTTGCAGTACTGTGCAAACATCAAGGACCACCTTTCATTCATGTAATAGCCAGTCAAAATGGACTTTAAGTACAAGTTATTCATTTTTCGGTGTAAGCAGAAAACATAGCTTTATCAAAAAGTCACACAACAGCCTCCACGATGAAATATAAATATATTTGTTTTTGGTATTTAGTGTCACACTTGGCCTTTATCACTGCTTCCATTCTTCATGAGACTTGCTTTCAGTTTTTCAAGGAAATCTGCAGGGATATTTTTCTGCACCACCAAAGTTCAGTCTTAGAAGTTGGTTGCATTTCACAATCCAAATAATTCCAAACACAATTTCAGGTTGGTCATTCCATGAAAACTCCTTTACTGTCCACATTCCACATGTAGAAGTCTATTTTTGTTGTTCTTTACGAATCTTCTTTTTGCTGTTTTCTTTTCTCAGTAACAGCATCTTGACAGCTACACATTCTTTCAGACTCACAGTGTTGAGTTGTTCTCACAGTGGAAGGATGGACAAAAAATCTGAAGCAACACTGGAGCTTGAGTTTCTCCTCTCTCTCGATGAAAGCTTAAGTGCTGTGTATCTGATGGTGACAGTTTTGTTGCTCTACAAGGTCTTGCATGGTTGTTTGGACTCCCATTGTCTCAGTGTCTATCATGGCTTTTTGAGCTAGAGTTTTGGAAACGTATGTTTTTCATTTTATTTTTTTATTTTTTATAGAGGTGGATTATTTTAAATCTCCTCTAATCTCATAAGAAATATCTCCAAAATTAATAATGTGTACTTAATGGCCATTTTGACTGGACATTTAATAAATGAGAGGTGGTCTCTGATTTTGTGCAGTACTGTATAGCACATGAGAAACATAGTAGAATTAAATCCCTTTTCATACTCAATTGGACAGTTGGCTGCTCAGTGGTTTCCTGACCAGGCATGTGTAATTGCATCATTAGCTCAGTGCACGCCTGGCCAAGATATGGCGTTAAATTTAGAGTCTGTTGCTGTTGTCTTTCAGATCAAAGAGGTGTCAGTGCCAGTAAGGCAGGTTATCATGAGGCTGAGAAATCAAACATAAATGTGTCAGATCTGCCAAAATGCCGAGTGCCTTAAAACCACAGTGGAGGGCCTTTCACCTTGCAGCAGGACGATACGATGTTTACGCAAAGCACTTTGCTAAAGCAATAATGGAGATTTAAGGGTCAGAAAGTGAAATGTTCTGACCTGAACCCCACAGAACATGCAATTCACCTATCCGTAAGACTGAGAGATTGAGGGCAAACAACCTCCAAAACAGGCAGAGACTAAAAATGGCTGCACTAAAAGCCTTTCAAAGAGGCACTAAGGAAGATATTCAGCTTCTGCTGATATCTCGAGTCCCAGATTTCAGGCAGTCATCTTATAATGACTATCATGGAATTTTTACATTTGTCTAATTACTTACGGTCTCCTGAAATTGGAGGGGAATGTGTATTGGACATTAGGAAGACAGCTGAAAGAGATGTGTGATGGAGGTAGTTTTGGGGTCGTCTATTCTGCTTTGGAATCTATATCTCATCCTTGGCCAAGTACAATGAGCTGTCACATTCTATCTGCTCCCACTATTAATCTGGAGACTAAAGAAAAGTGCCATTCTGCTGCACTCTCTTTCTTTTCTGCTTATGAGTTGGTCTGAACTCCCTCAGCCAGCACTTTTATTCTTTAGATTTATGCAGAAAACCTAAAACCAACTCAGACCATCTGCTGCTGCAGAGCACTTTTAGAGCTGTGCACTCCTTTTTTTGTCCCAGGACTGCATAGCTTCCCAGATTGTATCTTTAAGTCCCTGGATGTAATTTGGACGAAACATTATGCTTCCAATAATTCACAATAAATGTGGTGCTGGTTCCTGGGCTCCCAATAAATCACCTCGAAGAGTTTGTGTATGTAATGTATAATAAGAAATTTGGAACTCAGCACATTCAGTAAGTACGTTATGGCTCGATGCTGGCTCTCACGCTGGGCTTTTTGACACTGACTTTTTCAACACATTGTGACATCTTTATAACGGCAAAAAGGGACGCGTAGAGTACCGAAAATGATTATTTGCCTTGTGACAGCAGTGAAACCCTTTTTGGTGCTATTTAGAACCAAAGCAACCATTTCATCATGGAGAAGAACCGTTTATGCTTTTACTGCAGAAATGTTTTTTTAAGTGTAGAGCTTTTGCATTATTTTTTTTGCATTTTAATTGTAACACTTACTTTTACAGTCCTCTTGGTTGTATATATTATCCAAGTAAGTGAGAGGTACAAACTCCAAAGTACTAGCATGTGGTTGGTTAGTGTAGTGGTTAACACCTTTGCCTTCTACCCTGTAGACTGGGGTTCAATCCCCGACCAGGGTAACCACCCTGCACTATACCAATAAGGGTCCTTGGGCAAGACTCCTAACACCACCTTGGCCTACAAATTGTAAGTCGCTCTGGATACGAGCGTCAGCCAAATGCCATAAATGTAAATGTACTAGGACATTTTTTGAGAAATATGATAAGCTTTGTGACAGTCTTATTATAATTACACTGAAATACCAAACAGGTTCTAGATATTAAGAGTATATGTGGGTGCTGTGTAGAACTAGACTAGGAAGTTTATATTATACTGAAGTGTCTAATAAGTTCTAGCTATTGAACTCATAAAGGACATGGAAAATACCCCACACTTATTTGGACTGACAAGGTGGTGAGTGCAAACATGTGACACATTGCGAGGTAATGCTGCACGTTTAAGCAGGAATATTAACATGGAAACACCTCCAACTACCAGACATGTTATACAGCAGATTCTTATGTCATATAACTACATGATACGTTTTACCCAAAATAATTGTGTAATGTGGAGTTTGTACCACATAGTGATCCTATGCCAAGCATTAATACCTAGAGCCTATTTGGCATTTCAGTACCATCATATTGCCCAAAATAATTACCTAGTACTTTAAAATTTCATGTTGACCTGTTTAATAGCTAGAACTTAAAGGAAAAAGGAAAAAGAAAGTGTCAATGTTAAAACTTTAAAAAGATCTTCATACCAAGGTATGAAATACAGGGCATGCTGGAGCCAGTAATTCATCTCTTAGACCCCTGAATGATGAAAAATCTAAATTCTCGGGGTTTCTGGAAATAAGGATATTTTGAAGTTATGCTGTCCATTGGGAAAAATAAACATCCAAATACAAATTCAGGGAAAGGTCATTGTTTATCCTATTTCACAATCACTGAGCGCATGGCTTTATTATCCTTCACTAACTATGCAGCACTGGTCTGCCTCAGGGTGGCGGTGTAGCAAACTTGTTCACCCTGTTGGTCCTTCATAGTCTAGCCACTATAACTATTTCCAGAATAGCTCTGGAAAACTTTACAAAATGCCACAACATATTTGTGAATCTGAAAATGCCCAGTTTCACAATAGATTGGTGGAAAGACTGGATTGTTACTTATTTCTGAAACCAAAGACAAAGGCTGCATTACAGACGAGTAATTTAGCAGTTAGCCAATGGTGGAGTAGCTGTCCAGTGTGGGGCCCCCCAATGTTAGGGAAATAGGGAATTTTGTAGACTGCTTCACACTCTTATGATTCATTTACAAAAATGTTTACAAGGAAACATTTCTAGTGAGGTTATTTAGGGAAGACAGTGGCTCTGCAGAATTTCTCTTTTGGCACCTTTATTTTTAAGAGTGCAGGATCAGAACCAGGCAGGAAATAGAGGCTTTGGTGCTGCGTAAGTGGTCAATCTTCTGCTGTGAACTGCAGTAAAGCATGTTCCTCACAGCCTGAAGTCAAACAAATCTAGCCTGAACTGACTGTGACTTGGCAAGCCCAGATGTGAGGACCAAAACTGTGAGTGCAGCTGTGTCCTTACAGTGTTCAGTGCCACTGTAGGTGTCTGTGCTCTATCGCAGGTGGGATCAGGTCTGCAGTTATCCCTGACCAGCGGAAACTGCTCTGTTCTATGGTGGGCAAGAATCAAGAGCACACACCACCATACACACATACTATGCACACACACAAACACACACATAAAGAAATGAAGATTGCAAGATGATACAGTACAGGAGGACAGGTGAAAGTTACTGATAACTCTCTGCTCTCTGGAATTATCTATACCCCCGTCCTTTGGGAACTTTTTAAACGAGCAACAGCCGTCACACAGGCCTGAGGCAGAGAAAGGTTAAACAAATCCTTTTTTATGAGGAATTACATCCTGACTGCATGGAATATCACTATCAACAAAGTGATACGCTTCGTTTATTTCTTTTATGTCCCTCTCCTTTGAGCAGCCCACTCTCTGAATGCAGTCATGACAGTGATATGGTGTTGAGTGACAAATTGCTGAGTTTGAGTTTCCATGAACAAATGCACAATGTACAGCTGAAAATTAAGGATGCTCCAATATAAAAATTCTGAGTTAAAGCCAGCAATCAAAGTCAGCAGTCTGCCAGTACGGATCTTGTAGGTTTATAACGTTCTGGCACACATGAATCATCACGCCTGCCAAAAGAGAAAGAGAAAATATATATTGTGTCCTTTCTGCAATTTGCCTGAAGTTTAGTAGGATGAACTGCATTCTGTGCAGAGCCACTACTGCGGCTTACTTATTCTGAACACGGGCCAACTGACCTATCCATGCTCCAACTACAAATGTGTTCTTTTGAAGCAACCAGCACGAAAGTTGGATAAGCTTTACAGAACACTAGCCAACTTCACAGTTAACATAATGAGAAACTGGAGTGCAACCCCGTTGTTGTCAAAACACATCTCGAAAGCATTATTAATTTCAAATGATATTTATTTTGCATGCATGTGAAATAACACTTGCATATGCATACATTGATCAGCCATAATATTAAAACCACCTCCTTGTTTCGACACTCATTGCCCCTTGTATCAGCTCTGCTTACACTGTCGACTGTAGTGCTTTTGTTTCTGTGCATACTTTCTTATCCCCTTTTTAAGGGTTAGAACCCTGTTTTTCAATGGTCAGGACCACCACGCAGAAGGTATTATTTGGTTGGTGGATCATTCTCAGCACTGCAGTAACCCTGACATGTTCGTGCTGTGTTAGTGTGTGTTGTGCTGGTACGAGTGGATCAGACATAGCAGTACTACTGAAGTTTTTAACATCGCAGTGTCACTCCTGGACCGAGAATAGTCCACCAATCAAAAATATGTCCTGTGGCCAGCGTCCTGTGACTGCTGAAGGACTACAGGATGAATAACGCAAACGGTGCAGCCTTGGCGTGAGCTAAGGGAATCCAACAAGGTAGGTGGACAGTGAGTGAACCGTAATTGCTGTCTGGTCCACTCGTAGCAATGCAACACACAATAACACACCACTGAGGTACTAAGAATGATCCACCACACAAATAATGCTTGCTCTGTGGTGGTCCTGTGGGGGTCCCGACTGTTAAAGAACAGGGTGAAAGGGGGGTAACAAAGTATGCAGAGAAACAGCTGGTCTATACTCTGTAATTGTGGAACTGCAGTGTGCTCCTAAAGGGTAAGTGGAGCTGATACAAATGGCAATTAGTAGAGAAACAAAGAGACGGTTTTAATGTAATGGCTGTTTAGTGTGTGGGTAAGCAAGCTAATGCTAGCATTATGTTAGTGAAAAAACATTGCTATGCCAAATTTTAAAATGAGCTTAAACATCTTTACAAATCATATAATTTTAAGTCAACTGTGAGGTGCAATTTAGCATCACTATCTTTTTATTTCCACCAATCATTATTTTCTGCATTTTTTTGTATATCTCTTCATATGCCCTTTATCTATCTGTATGTTTTATGTATGTTAGCTTTTGAAATGTTCAATTAGCCACTTCTCACTTAGCCTACTTGATGTCTCACTCTTTGAGAGGCAGTTGTGGGCTGGAGATTAGGGAACTGGCCCGGATTAGGGAACTGGTTGCCGGTCAATCCCCAGGGCCAACAGCACATGACTGAGGTGTCCTTGAGCAAGACTCCTAACCACCAATTGCTCCCTGGGCGCTGTGGATAGGGCTGCCCACTGCTCCGGGCAAGTGTGCTCACTGCCCCCTAGTGTGTGTTTCTATTCACTAGTGTGTATGTGGTGTTTCACTTCACGGATGGGTTAAATGCGGAGGTGGAATTTCCCCGTTTGTGGGATTAAAAAAAGTATCACTTAACTCATCTCTTGCTAGAAGCACAACAAGGGGTTCATCGAGGAGTGCAATACTTTCCATGCTTTGGATCCCAAATGAATTTGAGTTCTGTGTAAATTAAGAAGCATAAAAGAAGAGAAAATCGAGCTACGTAAGTCACATTAACTGCAAAGAAAGTAAAGAAGAGTAATGGCTGCTTAAACAGCTGTTAGCATTAGCTGGCTAGTTCACACAGCAACCGTGTTTGTTGTCGTGGATCAGAAACCTGACAAAATGAAAAACTCTGGAGACGGGCTTACACTTGTTGCAGCTAGGTTTCAGTAGAGTTGCAGGACACCAGTTCACATTATATAATTCAAGCGCAGCTAAAAGTTGCATCAAAGTTGCATGAAAGTTTCTCCATTTAAAGCCAGGCTAACACTATACTTGGCCCACAACTAGATTCAATTCTGGATACTAGGTTCACAATTCTCTGTTCTCAATGCAATATTTTGAGTAAAATTAAAATGAAGCAACATCATGACTGTGTCCATCTCACTGCACAGCTTATTAGTGAACATTGTGCTCAAAGGATGCAAATTGCATTGAATGCCGTAATTCATAGACTGCCCATTTTTCAAGATGCACATTGTCACTGTTTTGCATTGCAATAAGATGATGTCATGATGTGTTTTTACACCCTTACCTAACCCTAACCCTAGTTTTAATTGCCTATGACATCAGAGTTTGGTAGCATATTACTTTAAACTGGAAGCTCAAGATTATGTAGTGAATCGTAAGATTCATAATGTTGAATGACACTTAAAAAAAACCCTAATTGTGCTGTGAAGTTTGTCCAACTTTAACAGCTGCCCAACAGTTGCTACAAAAGAACCCATTTGTGGAGCATGAATAGGCCAATTCATCTAAAACAGGTCTTCAAATCTAGACTTTATATGTAATTTCGGGTCCTGGCATTCAAAATGACTTGCAGGTTTGACACTTGGTGGTCTTGACTACTGCAACTCGCTCTTGGCTCGTCTTCCCATGCAGGCCGTCAAGCCTCTGCAACTCATCCAGAATGCGGCAACACGGCTCATCTTCAATCTCCCCAAGTTCAGCCATGTCACCCCACTGCTGCGCTGCCTTCATTGGCTTCCTGTAGCTGCATGTACCAGATTTAAAACCCTAATGCTCACCTACAAAGCCAAAAATGGACCAGCCCCTACCTACTTGATGGCAATCAAAATCTGAAATCTCAAACTGTACCACGAGCCCTCCGAGCTTCGAGTACTGGTATTGTATTGTATTGCATTATTCGGCACAGAGTTCTGTGTTCAACTCTTTTTTCTGGGTATCTACAGTGACTTTTGTTTCTAGCAGTATCTGAGCTCAGGACTGTCTTTCTCTCTAACCTACTGGTAACTAGTAAAGATACTTTCTCTAGATAGACAAAGCACTTCTTGTAAGTCGCTCTGAATAAGAACATCTGCTAAATGCTGCAAATGTAAATGTAATTAGCTACATCAGTACTTCAGTTCAACCACAAGTGATTAACAAAAACAGAACCAGGAACTGGCATTAAGGTCCAGGTTTGTGTGCGTCAGCTGTATAATAACATCTTCAATCTTTTTCAGTCACATTTCAGTGTTGAAGAGATACCTGCAGTGATTTTAAGCAGTAATGTGGCTGGTCTTGTTATGGTGCCCCTCCCGAAACACCCACACTAAATGTTTGGTAATCGCTGTAGGTGTTGTAGTTTTGTTGTTCCTGTGCTGAACATATGGCACCTTCTCAAAGCCCGTCACCGTTTTTTAAGATAAGCAAAGGAATTACTCATGAGGTCCTTCTGGAAAATTCCCCACAGGGACAATAATGTCCTCGTTCTTTCACATTTCAGAAACTATACAAATTTTTGGAACTGAATATCTACCTTACCATTTGAGGACTAATGTAGATTTTAGCTCTGACAACAGAAAGAACACTTTGTACAACTTTTGCACCAGCCATTAATTATGACGTTCTAATTTACATGAACGCTGCCATAAGAGCAAGAACCATATCGTTTATAATGTCTCTAAAAGCAACTGCCTTTTATAAGACCTCTTCACTCAGTTACATTGTGGTCATCACCTCCACAGTCATCACTGTACAACGTATTTAAAACAGGCTGGCTGTGTCTAGTTGTAGGAAGAAAACAGCACAGTTCACTTTTAACAATGCCCTTTTTTTTCTAGTGTCTTCTGGTATCCCTTTATCTTGTAAAACACAAGTCCCCTGATCAACTGCAACTATTTTAGAAATTATGTTTTCCTTCACAGAATTTCCACAGAATTTCTCTTTAAGCAATTTGTTTTAATGCTCCATGTATTTCGAATGATTTTCGGCAACGTGCTGGACTGCAGTTTATTACGCGTAAGTCAGTTCTGATCTATTTTAGATGCCCGGTTCACTGTAAACTGCACAGATTTTGTCAGAATGCCAGAATGCCTCTATGTCTCTATGCCCAGCATTGCCTGTTTTCATTTGTTCTTCATTTTTAAACATGGTATATCTATTAGCAGGATCCTATCCTTTATCGCTGTCCATTTTCTGTTTGTTTTTTATGAGGCCAAATGTATGTGGACACCCTCCTAGTTATTATGTTCAGGTGTTTCAGCCACACCCATGGCTAACAGGTGTATAAATCAAGCACAGACAGGCATTGGCAGTGGAATGGGTCATGCTGTTTAGCTCAGTGCTTTTAAATATGACACTGTCGTAGGATTGTCAGTGAAATTTCTGCCCTGCTAGATCTGCCCTGGTCAACTGTAAGTGCTATTATTGTAAATTGAAGCAACAGCTCAGCCTGGAAGTGGTCTTCAACAGCTAAGCCTGGAAGTCTTTTTTTGAACAACAATGATACGTACATCATTTTCACATGAATAAAGCACTGAACATAAATTGATCTTTCATCGTGGCAGTGAATGTGTTCATGTAGTATGTTTTATTAATGTGGAAGTGATGTACAATTCAATGCTTTCTGTTTTTTAGTGCGACATCATTTTCTTTCTAAACACAATATCAGCAGCCGCTGATGTAATGACCAAAAACTGGTCTTTTCTCTGGGTGATTACAGGAGAAACAGCTCAGAAAATAGTTCAACAAGCTGCAACTGGACTGTGTGTTAGGACATCACACAAGCACATGGTTGCAAAAACAGCAGCAGAAGCATAATGATTGCGTCATATCAAGTGTCACTCAAAATGCCTAGATATTCCCGGGCTAAATTGAGAAGTACAGGGCAATATTCAGGCTTTCCACAGCAAATGAGATCCTGTTAAAATAGTGCAGAGAATTTAATTCCCCGTCATTCCAGTTAATGGCTGCTGGCATTTTGCAGTAGGGCTGGATATGAGAATTACTCCATTCTTCTCCTGCAGCTACGGCCATCTATCAGTCTGGCCATAATTATTCCTGAGGCGCCGTCACAGTGACAGCCTCTGCTGCTGCTTTCTCCCGTCTGGGAGCTAAAATGGTAAAAATGGCTAATCCTGCCAGGGCTGAGGGTGGAGAGTGAAAAGGTGGGGGGGCTACTCAGATGGAGGCAGCAGGGTGGGATAGATGGCTGAGCGGAAGGAAGGGTGTGTGCTGTCTCATGAGGGGGGCTGTTTAGATACAAATGCACACCTGTTCCTGCTGGAACGGGACAACACAACAACGGAATTAGAGAAGCAGTGAAAAATATCCCCTGCTGTCAGACTTGTTTTTAAGGTTAAAAAATGGTCTGTTACTGCTTCACTAAAAATATGACACATTGCATTACTCGAATCAAGCATGTGCTTGTAACCAACTCCTCCCTTTTACTAATGTGACTTTCTTTAATACTGTCGCTGCATTTATAGCTGTAAGCAAAAGTTTAGGCACGCCGTTCAAATGACAGTTGATTTCCTAAGAGAAATGCAACCCATCCTTTACATACCTCTGCACACTTTAATGCACAATTACTGTTTAGTTACTGAATTTGACATTTAAGAACATCAAATGTGCACTGTGTAAAAGTACATTTTGTTTTTTAACTTAAATCAATAAAATTTGTGCACTGAAATTCTTCGTAAAATGCCATATTTAAGGTCTCTGTAAAGGGCATGTTAACTTATTTTAAATTAGAAGATCAACAAGACGTCATTTTTTCCAGGACTATTCAAATTTTGGCATATGACTCTATACTGAGTGTAAGTTTTTTTAATCTGTTTCTCAGAAACTGCCACTTTGAGCAAGCAAACGTATGAATAGGAAGATATTTTACACTTCAGTCATCTTTTATTGTTACTACATAACAAATCAAATCAGCGACAAGAACAGAACAGCTCCAGTTCCACATGTTGATGCATTTTATTATGTAATAGTAATATGCAATATGCAGGGTAATACAGAATTTAACGTGGATATGCATGTATAGCAACTACTCTGCCAGCAGATTGTAATGAGCTAAAGGGGACAAAGACCAAGTATCTGAATAGACAACAGGTTAGATATGGCTAAAAAAGAAGTTACCACTAGTTTGCATAGCAAGTCATCACACTATTGCAATGAAGGTGCAGCTCTCCAACTAGAAAAACTACAGGAGAAGTGCTATTTTCTGTTTGTTTTTTATGAGGCCAAATGTATGTGGACACCCAAATGTATGTGGACACATTGGTGCTGATCGTCTGCTTTAGATAATTATCAGAATCATCAGAAATGATCGGTTTTCAGCGATGCATTGTCAGATCTCCATGATACACACACAATGTTTTACACTGTCATATTATCATGTTGCAATATTCCACATGACTTAGTCCACAAAACAATGGTTTGTAGAGTGAACCTCAAGGTCAAGGCCTAATAAAAGCCACAGATTAAATTACAGGTTAAAAAACATTCAAAACAAAGACACCCCCCTTGTCAGGAGGCACAAATTGTTTCCCCTGAGCAGCAGCCTTCGCTTCCAGAAGACTTGTGCTCCTCTCCTGGTGCCTGTGACAAGATTAGGCTATCTCATTCTGCACATGGATGGCTGGCTCCTTGGGCCCCTCGTATCATCTCTGCCCCACTTCCTCTCTCAATCCAGCAGTGGAAAACATGTCTATTCTCAACTGGATTACCTTCCCCCTGAGCCACCTGCCTGCAAAAAGCCATATTCAGGTCATACAAGCAAACAGAGGAGCAGAGGAACATGACACTTCCTCCGCAACTATCAGGCAAACAGTGCAATCTTTCATTTCTCACTCTGTCCTGCTGTGCTATCTGAGACCCCCCCCTCCCCTTCTTCCCACTGCCATCCTGCTTCGTTTGAAGTTTTCCATTCAGAATTTCTTGATAACAAATATGAGATAATATATCGCGTCTGACACCTTTCAAACAACTCGGTCATGAATAATGCAACAATTGCTTTCCCGCAGTGCACTTTCAGCTTTATCTCCTGTGTTCCTTATTTCACCGAATCACCTCAGGTGACCTTGTTGATGGTTTTTGCGCCACGAAAGTTGATTTCCTTAGATCTTCCTCTAACTGCCTTGTTTCAGTACTTTCCGACCAGCCTCTGAGCTGTTAGGTCCTGTCGAATACAAAAACTCTAAAGGAGAGAAATTCATGGATCACATGAAATTCATGGATGGCAATCTTTAAGATTTGTTTCCTTTATTTAATGAAAAGCAAAAGTAACTGAGCGTCATTCTTGATTTTTGGAATGCTTTCTTTGAAGTTCCACTCTTAAAAAAGGGGGGGGGGGGGTTCCATGTAGTACCCAAAAGGGGTTCTTTGGCTTGTAACAATAGTGGAACCCTTTTTTGGTGCTCTACAGATTCCTTCCAGAAAAAGGGTTCTATATGAGGCTCAAAAGGCTTACACTATTTTGACATCACACTCTCAAAAAAGGGTTCTGTATAGTACCCAAAAAGAGTTCTTTGACTTGTAACAATAGTGGAACCCTTTTTTGGTGGTCTATAGATTCCTTTCTGAAAAAGGGTTCTATATGAGATCAAAAAGGTTCTACTGCTTTGAAGTTACACTCTTAAGTTTCTATATACGGGGTGAAAAAAGAAAAAAGATTAAATAAAAAAAAAGAAAAAAGAAAAAAAAAAAAAAAAAAAAGATTAAATAAAAAAGATTAATCTGATTTCAAAATGATTTATTTCACTTGTTAATCATTACAGAACAACGCAGTAAGTTGTAAATGATTTACAGTTTATTAGGTAATTTTACAAGTACTCAATATGAAACTCCTCCAGTTGTATAGACAGAATCAACACAATAGTTCAATGCATCCCACACTCGATTGAGCATGTCAGGCGTCACTGAACTCACAGCTCTTTCAGTGCTATCATCGGAGATCATCCAGTGTTGTGGAACCAACAACGAATGCTCTGAGCTGCTGGAGGTTCACTACTGATGAAAATCACATTGCACGCTTATGATGGATTCATTCTTATTGAGGTGGAGAACGTGAAACGCTTTCTGCTCAGGAGTCTCCATCTCCTCGCAGACTGAAGGGAGCCATCTTCCAGTGACGGTCAGAAAGTCTATGACCCCTCTTTCAGTTGGTATGTGATTGGTTCCTAGGCAACTCACAGTTGTAAAAATCAGATTAATCTTTTGAATCACCCTGTAGAACCAGTTTCTTTACTAAAGAACCCTTGAAGAACCATCTTTTTTGACGCTCACGTTTTTTTGACACATTTTTAAGGTTATCCAATAATCATTACATAACACGAAGGTTCTTTAAACTTAAAAGAAAATCTGATTCACATAAATAGTTCTAAAAAAAGCACCGTCAATGTAAGGGTTCTTTAAGCGATTCTTTGATTGCATCACTCTAAAGAACACTTTTTAGCATATTTGTTTTATAGAGTTGTAAAATATTATAAAACAGATCAAATTGCTGCAATGGAAACATCACAAAATGTGCCACTAACTGTCTATATGCTCACTAAATATAAACTCCTGTGTGCACTGTTTAACTTTCTGAAATGAAATGATCTCTTTATCTCTAACAGTGTTTAAAAATCTTGGGTACGTGATGTGTTTGCAAAGGAAGTTGAGAGGCGGCTGCACTGAAAGTTCTACTAGTTCTACTGCAGAGGTAAACATGGCAAACACAATATTCCTCCTTTAACACCAGATCAGGGACGTGCAAATGTATCTTGACTGTGTGATTTTAAAGTCGCAGCCGGTAAGCAGCAGCTCCAGCCTGTAATCTCAGGCAGAGATAAACCCCATGCTGTCATCAAACTGAGCATCTTACCACCACTTTCCCCAAACATAAAGCCAGTAATCCACCCCCAGAATTCCTCAACACTGTGCATTTGAGAGAGAGAGAGAGAGAGAGAGAGAGAGAGAGAGAGAAGCTCTGACAGTATATTTGACAAATATCTAAAATAAGTAGGGCATTTGCAAATCCTTCCAGCATTATGTGCGAGCTGAAGTTCCTGGACATTTGCCAAATTTCCACTTATCCGAAAGGGCCGAACAGGTGCTTACCAGGTCTTTATCTCTTCTGTAGCTCTTTTTACAACACAAACTCTTCATGTACTACACGCACACAGAGTCTGTGGGCTTCCCTTTTTTTAAGCTTAGTATCATTTTTATCCTCAACTGATATCGAACCAAATAAACCAGACTAAAATATGCAAATGAGCCCTCTAATATATATTTTTTTTATCAACTATAGCTGGTATTAATTAAAATAAAGTATTGATATCTCTTGTATGTGAAAAGTCCAATACCAATGTATATCTTCAAAAAAACACATAGATGAATGCATATCCACTAGTCCGTTCATTCACTGGAGTTTTCAAATTATGTAAAAAAATGTCAAAAATGGATATTTTTATTCAACATTGACAATATAGAAATGTCGACAGAGGGGAAAAGTGAAGAGAGAGGAGAGTGATAGATACTGAAGAAAAAAAAAACACACACAATGGTTTGTTTTTTTGTTTTTTTTTAAATCCATTTATTTATTTTTACTTTCAGCTGTGGGCATCCAGATCAATAACAATCCCAGCTGAGTGTTTCTCTGGGTGTTTGAATGAGTCAAGGTGTTCAGAGGAATTTTGCTCGAAGAACTCAGGCCAGAATTATTGATTCACTGAGGTGTTCATAACATATTGTATGGCATATCACGATCACAGTATGTAGCAATGAAACCGCAATACAGGGGTACAGCTAAGACGGGGAGCTAGGAGAGCCAGGAAGGCCTAGATTTCATCATGGTTCCTTGCATCCATTGTTCCATGTGCCAGTGAAAAAGTAGATACATTTTTTGACAGACTAAGATTAAGTTAACTGACTGATTTGCTCACAGCTTCAGGTTCACTTTAAAGTTCTAGTTAAGCTTAACACATTAGCTCTTTAGCTGTTATTAGTGCTCTTGCATACATCTGCCATTGAAAACAGATGGCAGATATTGAATCATTGGTACTGCAGCAACCATGTGGGTAAATAATTGAAAGCTTTGCTTGACTTTGTCATTAAGCATTAGGGAATTTATTATTATTGTTGTTAATATGTTGTATTTTTTTTCCCCTTCAATTATGTTGCACATACACTATAAGGCTAAAAGTATGTGGACACTGGACTATGACACCTATATAAGCTTATTGGATGTCCCATTCTAAAACCATGGGCCTTTATATGGAGTTGGCCCCCCTTGGCTATAATGGCCTTAACTCTTCTGGGAAGGCTGTTCACAAGATTTATGTAGTGTGTCTGTAACACTTAGACTCAATAATTAGGAATATATATAGTGTCTCTGAGGCCTTTGTATTGGTGAGTGCTTATATGTATGGCATGCAACATACTCAACAGGCCAGACAAGTGTGCACATCTCTTATTCACCAGGGTGTATTTAGCTTTTTCATCTGAATGAACATGACCAGGTCCTAAGGCACATTATAAGTACATGAAATAATTGTAATCTTTTATTTTATTCATTTATTTATTTATTTATTGTAAAAGTTCCCTTCAGATGAACAGAAAATGTGTTTTGTGATCGTACACATGTTGCTATATGCTTACAATTTACTGCTGAAAGCCAAAAATCTTAGGCGCTCTTTGCAATTTTTTTTTATAAAAAATCATTTTTACAGTATATCACGGAACACCATCTGTTTATAGTTTAAAGCCCAGATTTGTGGAAAAATGGGTGGATTTTCAGGAGACAAAAAAATTGTGAATTCAGCTTCTTTTATTATAAGGGTTTAAAAATCACCCATCCATTTGACTGCAAAGAAGACAGTTACAGCTCTCATTTGACACCCACCTTTGGAATGCAGCTTATGAAATATGAAAGTTATGAAGAATATAATGAACTGCACTGCATGATGAGCCACTGGTGGTCTCAGGGAGTTTAAAAGATTAACAAACAGTCCAGAGGAAACAGTTTTAATTTAAAAAAAAGAAAAAAAAACACATATAAAAGAGCCAAAGGATTAAAAGTGTCTAAAATGGATATTTGAATATGTAAATATGGCCATATGAGCAGAGTCTAAAAGACAAAAGATCCAGTGTTATTTACAGTAATATGCAGGGATATGATGTTAAATCATGGTGCAGATTGCTGTTAAGGGCCACAGTAAGTCCCCCTTACTACTAATGCAACAGCACAATATTCCCAAGCTATTATTTTCCTCTTAAGGTGAGACTTGAATAAGGACTACATTCATGTAACCTCACAACTCACTGGAACTATTTAACTGCCCTGCGTTCTTCTCAGTGTGGGGTTTTGGTGTTATTATACACCATCACATCCCACCTCTCTGCCTCTTATGTGGAGATAACTGAAGCTGGTACAGCTGAAGCTCTAGCCATCCAGCCAGTAGAATGTGTTATGCTAAAAGTTCTATATAAAGGAAAATCTACCTTATTTACTTTCCTGGGCTTTTGAGTGACAGCTTTAATTCAGTAATGCACTCCACGCTGCTGTTAATTGATTTGCCCAACTAGTGACAATTTGATCCTTTCCCCAAAAACAAGTTATGTCAGGATGGTCTGTAATTGCCACTGTTCATTTAAATAGTTTTATTGATTATTCTATTGATGTTAAATCGCTTTTGTAGTTTAAGAGTAGCTATTGCAGTAAGAATGACTTTGTAGGTGTACAGTGTTCCTGCTGATCAATAAAACAACAAAAGCCAATGGTTTGCCTCAGTCTGAAACCCACACCCTCACCTTTCCTTTAAAGAAAATCAAAGAGAAAGTTCTTTTGATTTAATACTGCTTCACCAAGGAAACATACTTGGTCAGAAATGTTCGATTTTGTGTTGCATTGTATTCGTATTTACTTGTTTCCTTTACAAAACCCAGCGAACTTACTTTCACTCTGAGTTTCCTTGTCTAGAACTCTGCCATTTTTAATTTTAGTATGACTTTTCCTTTGACATTGGAGTTCATTATTGCAAAAGAAGAGGATCTCAGACATCAGACATGGTATAGAGACTAGTGTCTAGACCCGAATTGCTTTGGCTCTTCTTAAAAATGAACAGAGAAACTATATTTTAAAAAGTTGTATACTAGATACTGTATAGGTCCACGTTGTAGTTCTACAATTACAGACTGTAGTCCATCTGTTTCTCTGATACTTGGTTAGCCCCCTTTTATCTTGTTCTTCAGTGGTCAGGACCCCCATGGACTCTTAGAGCAGGTACTATTTGGGTGGTGGATCATTCTCAGCACTGCAGTACCATGACGTGGTGGTGGTGTGTTAGTTGGTGTCGTGCTGGTACGAGTGGATCAGACAGCAGTGCCGCTGGAGTTTTTAAACACTGTGTCCACTCACTGTCCACTCTGTTAGACACTCTTACCTTGTCAGTCCACCTTGTCGCTGTTAGCTGGTTATTTTTGATTGGTGGACTATTCTCGGTCCAGCAGTGACACTGCGATGTTAAAAACTTCAGTAGCACTGCTACTCGTACCAGTACAACAACAACACACACTAACACACCACCGCCATGTCAGTGTTACTGCAGTGCTGAGAATGATCTACCATATATATATACTTTATTTTTATTTAAAATGTTAAAGCCAGTGTGCATTAAAATGTGTAGTAAACTTGTCATGTGATAAAACTTTTGCATATGACTGAATTTAATCTTTGTAAAAGTTTTAAAACACACCACCCACTCCCACATACAACTGTATTTCCTTCTGTCTATCAAGACTGAACACCTTAAAGAACATACCTGCATGGCTCTTGGACAATTATTACATACAAAATAGTCTTCAGTACTTCTGAGGCCTGTAGATCTGTGCTTTTAGAATATTTGTCTCTAATTGCATTCAAAACCATAGACTGATGGGCGTGGTGTAATTTTGGGGTAGTTTTCTGTCAGTTTTTTTGCTTTATTCTATGCTGGGCTCAAGACAAGTTTTTTTGAGTGTGTTCTGATACTAATATCCTGACAGTACAGTTCAATATGGCATTGATCTTAATTCAATTCAATTCAATTCAAGTTTATTTATATAGCGCTTTTTACAACAAGGTTGTCACAAAGCAGCTTTACAGAAAAACAGGTCCACGCCTCTTATGAGCATCACCACAGTGAAGCCAATTTTGTGGTGACTACAGTGGTAAGGAAAAACTCCCTTTAAGAGGAAGAAACCTTAGAAGGGACCAAGGCTCAGTCCGAGGAACCCAACCCCCGTGGGTCGACCCGCACAGAAGAAACAGAACAGAAACAAGAACAACAGTACAAAGAGAGTGCAAGAAGATGGCTGGAACGCTGGAACCACGAATGGGGCACCTCCAGACAGGCCAACGGGGCATCTCGACAGATGTGAGAGAGATAGAGAGAGAGAACGGAGTGGGAGGGAAGAGAGATAGGTTAGAAGGGTTGTCTTAACAGCCCCAAAACATCAACACCTTGTTCTACAGTGCATGATATTCTTTTCCTTATATAAATTCCACTTCTCTTGTGAAAAGCTACCTGCTGGTGTATAAGTTTCAGTTTCACAGATCCAGTATATATAATTTAGTGTGTTTGTTGCCTTCAAAAGACTCAACATGGCACCAAACTGTTCAGTCGAAGAGTTGTGACCTCAATATTCAACAAAACACTTCAGCTCCCCTACTGTGGACTGGGTTATTTTTTGTCTGCTTCGATCAACATCTTTCTCTCTGACAAGATGCAGGTCAAGATAACCTATTTTATCAGTGGTGGATGTCTTGCTTAATAGTGCCTGGTGCTTTAAGCGTGTGCTTGTGTATGTTGTAGCGTCCATTGTCTGCTAAATCTATTCATGCAGGATTACTCATAGCGTATTTACTGCAATGTATTTTGTTTCGGGTTGCTTGTATTTGCAGTGGTTATATTTGTTGTTGTAGTAGTAATAAAAATGATAGATGATGTAAAATGAAATGCTTGATCTACACATGCTGGAAAAATGATCGGAGCTCAGTTCCCCAAAGCATCTTAGTGTTGAGATTATCTTAACTGGTAGAGAGAGAATTAAAGAGTATTTTTCTGTGCTAAGAGGCTTTTGGGAAACCCAGCTCTGATCTTTTAAACTCAATAAGTGACTTACTTCACGACTTTACAATTTACATTACACTGAACCTGAAATAATTAAGAGAATTAGTACATTTATTGTTGTGCTAACCAAGCCTGAAAGATTAATCCTCTCTATAATGAAATCTCAATTTGAGATTTTAATAACTGCCATTATTTACTGCCTATATTAACACCAGCATTATCTTATACACCGATGAGTCACAACGTTATGACCACTCACAGATGACGCAAATAATGTTGAATGTCTCATAACAACAGCACATGTCAAGGTGTGGGATATATTAGAGGGTAAACAAACAGTCGGTTCTTGAAATCAACATGCTGGATCTGGAAGAAATGAGCAGACGTGAAGATCTGACTGCCTTTGACAAGGCACAAATCCTTATGGTCTGATAACTGGGTCACAGCACCTCTGAAAGGAGGCAAGGCTTGTGGGCGCTCCCAGTGAGCAATGGTGAGCATGTACTCACAGTGGTCCAAAGAAGGACAAACCAGAAACCAGCAGTGTCCTGCCACACTTCACATATTGTTCAGGATGGTTTCAGGAAGATGACATACAGTTCAGTGTGTCTCTGGTCTTCAGAGAATTCCCCATATCTCCAGATCTCAATCTGACAGAGCATCTGTGAGATGTGCTGGAACAACAAGTCCAATCTATGGCAGCTGCATCTCAAAACTTACAGGACCTACTGCTAAAAGCTTAGTCCTACGGTATGTACCTCGACAGGTCGTAGCTGATTTGGAAGCATGGGGAAGACCAACAGCATATTAGGCTGATGGTCATGATGTTTTGTCTCATCTGTGTATTTTAAGTAGGGAAATTTAACTTAATAACATGAAGCTTGTGATCTGCCTGTAGATGAGTTGGATCAATGTGTTTGGTTGCTTGACAACATGATAACAGTTTAAATTGCAGTTACAATATTCCTTCCCCGAAAAGGTTCACCTCTTCAGATAAATTATTATTAGATGTAAATTTGAAGGAAAACAAGTTTCTGTCTGAATTACAGGTATTTTGGCCGTTTAACCTCTGCCCAAATATTAATTTATCGATAATTAGAGGAAACTGTGTAGCCATATTTTCTTCTCAATCTTTATCCTTTAAGCTCTTTTTACAAGGTATGTCTATTAGGACAAAAGCATGTATTTTTCCTTTTGGTCAAGCATACCATATGGCTCATCATCTTGTTCTGAATAGCCTTTATGTTATGGATTTTTGTTCTTTATTTGATTTGATCATGATAGGCTTTGAAAGCCTGCCTTCGTGGTGTCTGAAAGAATAACAGCTGTTCCCTGTGCTGTGCTGAAGGACAAGCTTCTACTTCTGTTTCTAGGTTAACCAATCAAGCTGACCCTCAGACCCTCACTCTATCACTCTGCCTAGCTGAAAAGAGTATGAGTATGGCTCTGCTCTTTACAGCTGTAATGAAGGACAGGAAAAGAATCATCTTTTTGTTGGATAAAGAACAAATGTAACCACTAAACCTGAATGGAAAATATCAGTGGTATGGATTGGTATGGATTGTACAAGTACTGAATATCATTGCACTGATATATTGTACTTTGAATGTTGTACAGTAGGTATATGAGCCATATAGCTATTTTGTAAACTAAGCACCATCTATTTCGAAGCCATGCTCAGTTTGCTAATTTCCCTGCTCAAACCTTGCAGGTGTAGTAGATGTTTTTGAGAAAGAAAATTATCACAGTGTCATGATCTTCTATGAATATCAGAGGTGGAGATGAGGCTGAAGGACATCCTTGCTCGATGATCGATCTTGCTCATGTGCACATAGTGTTGCTCATGTGTACACAATGTGTGAGTAACCATATTTAAACCTGGAGGAATTTGGGTTTGTCAAGAAGAATATAAGTGTATGAATTTTGTCACTTGTGGAGCAAAAAGGTCTGTTTCTATTAAATTAAATAATATATATTCTATGCCTGTGTCAGAATGTTCATATTAAATTGTTGAATGAAGTACTCAACCAAAGTTACTTGAGATACCCACCACTATACTTAAACTCAGTCCTAGACCCCCTTTGGCCCTTGTGTTGGTCTCATAGTACTGAAAGTAGTTGCTAAAAAGTAAGTTTATAGGGTTTTTACAGCTTAACATACATGTAATGCATTACGTCTTTAAACCTAGCAGGCAAATTGCATGTGAGATGGTGGTGGTGTTTTGTATTTATGTCTGTTGCATTTGAGCCTGTTTTGACTGTTATGAGAGTTGAAAGGCACACCAGACCAAATATATTGGGGGTGATTTACAGGTGAGCCACAGTCTGAAAAAGTAAGGTCATCCACTGTTATTGTTATGTCCTATTGTGTTGCAGGAGTGCACTAGTTGGTGTATAAGGTATTGAGGACGGAGGAAGGAGAGGGCATGTGGACTCAGGATTCTCTCTCACCTGGCCTGCACTGTGTAAACTAAACTCCATCCTCTACTGCAGACCAGCAGCCCCTGTCTGTGAGTATTCCTGCTCATCTTTTCCAAATGCAAATTACATATTAGAAGCTCTCTTGCAGAGTTTACTCAGCTATGCATTCTAGTTGGCTCATGTTGTTCGTTCATGTCCATTTACAGCGCATAAGAGTACACAATACCCACTGCCATTACACACTGTAATGTGTTAAACAATTACAAAGTAACACATGTACACACTATTATACTGCACCAGACATTCTGTATTTCCTAAGACAGTATCATATTTTAGCTCTGTTTTCTGGTGTGCCAACTTATTCATGCTGTAATTGGTATTTTGTTTATTGCTGGGTCACTGAGCAGAATATGCATTGTGGGCAATGGTACACGCAACATGTAATTCATGCACAATATACTACTAGCCTAAACACCTATCAGACCACAGTTTCAGGTCAACGTTTTTCTGTCTTTATCTCACATTAACGCCACATGCGAGGTCCAGCTGGTTGTTAAGGTCTCAAACACAATATTATACTGATAATAATGACAATTGTGTCGACAATTGTGGCTCATTCCCTTACATCCTGAGAGGACACTTGGAAGGCAAATTCTCCTTGAACACTCCTTCCACAGGCTCCCAATCAGCTTTTGATTAGGAAAGGGTACAAAGCACATTGTGTGCCACTACACATTTCCATCAGAGACACATAGAGAAATTTACACAGTGCATCTTTAAACTTATGTTTACAGTGGGTAAGACGGCACCTAAGCTCGCTAATTTAGCATTTTTAAGAAGAAATCATAGACTCAGAATCAAGTTCTGAATGGCATATATATTCATTTAAATAAGATATGGTATGTTATGATATAGGTATGTATAGTACCTCACCAGTGTAAAGGATGGTGTCAGATGTGGGCATGTACCAGTTTAAAAATAAGGATGATCACAGTTTATATCATGACAATGTCATTTTTTATCATATAAAAATATCATAAGATAATATATGTACAATACTGTATAAAAGTCAAGGCAAAATTTAAACCTAAGCAAATTTAAAAGTATTTATCCATACGCTGTTAGAAATAATGGTTCTGTGAAGGTACATTTCTTGGTTATCAAGGTACAAACAATGTAAAAGTCTCCTCAAAGGTACAGCAGTGGTTTTAAGGTCCAGCTGTGCACTTTAAACACATTTTTCCCAAGTGTATTTGTATCTTTTCATAATGTAATGTCTTAGAACAATAAAATAAAGAGCCTGAAGATGAGATGGGGTGTGTGGAGTCAACACAAATTAGAAAATAATGTTCTCTGGACTAAAGGTACTGAGATGTAGCTTTGAGGATACCACCTCAGTGACAAGAGGGGTACCGCCCCAGCGACATACCTATCATCAGTGTAAGGATACAGGTTAGGTTCAAGATTTCTCCTTGATTCATTTAACCATTGCATGTATGTGTTGAAATTTCATTTTAACAGCACTCCTAATTTAATTTAATGAAGCATTGGTCAACAAAACCAGGTATTGGAAGGTAAGTGCAAATAATATTGGGCTGCTATGAGGAGATGTGAGGAGAGATGTTAACAGAACATGCTGACATACATACCAACATACATACATATAGACATACAATAACTATTACTGTATGACAGTTATTAGTATTTATATATGTATATAAATATTGTGGTTTTCTGAGTAAATAAAGAGTTAGAGTACAAATGAAATAACTTTTTATATGTCATTTTCTCAGGTGCCTAAAGCTTTTGCACAGTATTGTACATACATGTAGTTCTAAATTATTTTTTTTTTATTGCAATGATGCATTGGCGGTTTTCTGTTGGTGTTGGGGATATTTGTCTTTTAAAAACCAATCTGTTGTGACGGGGAGCGAGGTAGCGGACGCATGTGCGGAGGTAAGCGACTTTTATTGAGGGCAAATCCACAATCAGGGTCATAACAGTCCAGGCTCAAAGAGCCAATAAATACAGATTGTGGGGTAGACATGACATAAACCAGAAACAACCAACAACAGATATTCAAACAAAGCAAACATCCAAAAGAGCAAGGACAAAGACCAATACACTCAAACAGGGCAAGGACAAAGACCAGGACAAAGACCAGGACAAAGACCAGCAAAGACAAAGTGCAAACACAGAGCTTAAGTAACAAAGGGACAACAAGGGACAGGTGAAAACAATCAGGGGCGGAGTCATGAAATGAGGGGGCCGGACTAGAAAAACCAAAACAAAAACGCACATGGACAGGACTGGGAGGGGCCAATCGTGACATCTGTCTTGATGGCACTTGTTTTATAGCACAGCAGTCTTCATTCATTCTTGTTTTTTATTAGTTTCTTTTTGGTTTTTAAACGGACATTGTTTTTGTTTTTTTTGTTTTTTTGCATTTGTTTTCAGGCCGAGGGGTAGACCCTTGGTGCTCTAGATAGCACATTCTGTATGAAAGTACAGCTCTGTGACCATTATTGCGAGCTGTGCGGGTGCTCAGACCAATACTGCAGTAAAACATTTGTAAAATCATCAAATAAAGTGTAGCATCACAATGTGACAGTGTGGTGGAACCTTGTGAAGCTGGAGTTATTTTGCATATCTAAATATTCAGTGGTGAAGCTGCAACTTCACAGTGCCTCAGAGCATCCACGATAACATTATTGTTTGTTGAATATCACGGTGCACCTTATTCTTTAATATCACCCATGTTTAGTCAGACAAAAAAAATCTATAATGTAATCTAACAAAAATGTCATGTACACTCTCAGAAATAAAGGTACTATCACTGTTGCAGTACCCCTCTTGTCACTGGGGTGGAACCCTCAAGGGTGCATCTCAAGGGTACCTTTAACTGTATCATAATCCATTGAAATTATATTTTCTAAGTTATAAGTTGACTCTACACACCCCATCTCGTCTCCAGGCTTTTTATTTTATTGTTTGTTTTATTGTAAAACATTATATGTATTTTTCACCTGGGAAAAGCTTATGTAAGGTATACAATTGGACCCTAAAGGGGACATTTACATTGTTTGTACCATGATGAACAAAAATGGACCAGCACAGCACCTTCATTTCTAACGGTGTAGTCATATAAATGGAGTTATGTTTGGTCTTTCTCAACACCTCTTGGATGAAGAAGGATCTGGTCGCCCTAATTATACTGTAACGTACATTGCTTATGTATCCTTCCTACAGTCTCTGTTCTAAATGATGTGATTAATATGCTACAAGGCAGTGAGTGGTTAAGTGTGGTGAGTGATATCAGGGTGTCTGACAGATGGCAGCCTCTGTAGGTGTGCGAAACAGCCTCTTTAATCGCTGCAGCACCTGTAAGGTTAACCAGCCAACCTCAATAATGTGTTAACACCCATGTGAGCAGTCTGAATGCATCAGCACACCCACTACACCATCTCCCTAATACTGCACTGCCTTATCATTACATGCCACAATCACCTCTCTGTAATATCCTTGTAGTAGTAGCAGTTTGCATGTAATAAAAGTGGCTAGAGACAAGGCCAGGGTGATGAGACAGAGCAAACCATCCAGAGTAACCAAATATGAGGCATGTTATGCTTAATTTGGGATTCTGAGCACTGGGGAGCACTACATATCGACCAAAATGTCTAGGTGTAGAAGATGCCTCTGCATCCAGATTAGCCCCTGTCCTGTGTGGGAAGAAGGGGTGGGGTCAGTGTTGTTGTTCTTTTCCGGAGGCGTACTCATCACTCATCCTCACTGTTCCATGCTGCAGTAAATGTGATGGACAGCATTCCGCATGACTTGGGACAAATGGCCGCAGCGATGCAGCGTGTATGTCTCTGTGACAGGGTGAAGAGCTCTGTGTTTATAGCCCGGAAAGGTGACCAGACCTGACGCTAATAATGGAATAATGCTTCAAGATGTTAGTGTACAGAAACATTAAGAGCCCTGTTTTTGACTGAATTAGAGTCAGCTGGGTGTAAATCACAGCTATAGATGTGTGTGTGGGAGGAGGGAGGGTGTATCAACATTAGAACACTCCAGCCTATAATTGCTGAGTATTTATCAGATCGTTAGACACAGTCATTAGTGACAAAGCGAATGCATTCTCAGTTAACCCCTTCATCTGCAGCCTCATTATCCAGTTATTAATATTACACTTATTATTCATTTGCTACTACAAATCATTCAGCAGCTAATATTCCAACTACATAAAGCTAGAGTGAATAAGAGTGATAAATAAAGTAATGAGTGAATAAATTAATTAACAAATGAATTAGAAGGTACAATAATTGAATGAATGAATGAATGACAGAATGAATGGGAACACAATGGATGTATAAATGAATGAATGAGAAAATGCAGTGAATGAATACATTTCAAAATATGATGAATGAAAGAAAGAATGAATGAATGAACGAATGAATGAATGAATGAGCGAGCATGTGCCATGGACAAATGAATGAATGAATGAAGGAAGGAAGGAAGGAAGGAAGGATTGCAAATACAATGATTGAATAGCAATGAAAGAATGAATGAAAGAACGAGAAAACACCACAAATGACTAAATGAATGAATTTGTAGATAAAAAAAAACAGAATTCTCCAGATCTGTAAAATGTCCCATCTTGTAATCTCTCAGATTAATGCTGTTTTATGTTCTGTATGAACCTGAATCCCACATTTGTCAACATAACTGTAAAAGTCTGTCTTAAACAGGCTGAAATGATAAAATATGCAGCTACATTTTCTGCAAATGGTTCTTTTTTATGCCTTTATACAAAACCCTTAACCTTGGTAAAGTCTTCATTCATGGCAGGCAGTGGTCATTAATATTAAAGACGCTGATACGCTGAGAGGAATCCTGTTGGCTTTCTGGCTGTGACCTGGGTCAAGAACTCACTTAGTCCAAATAAAATCATTACCCTGTGTATAAGAGAAGGCCAGAGTAGGCACCACATCACATCCGGACTCAACCCCACCAATGAGTCACATCACACTGTTTCACGTCCTCTCCGCCCGCTCGGCTGGTCAAACCCATTCAATCAGCATAGAACATCAGAGTAAAAATCAGAAAAAAAGCCGTTCTGCTTCACTGGCACGGATCGGGGGGCAAAGAGTATTTCCACTCTCTGGATGAAATGACGGTATTAATTTAATCTCATGTGACTTACAATGACCTGTCACAGCGACTCTGAATTTTCTCTGATACTCTACAATCATTGTGCAGTCCTCAGCGGAGGACAGAGTGGAGTGTTTGCTTTGGGAGCCCTCCATGTGGCCCTCTGAGCACACCTCTGTTATTGCTATGGCCTACTTGGCCTCATCGTTGTTGGTGTGTCTCTCTACATTGCCGTAATCACATAGCTCTTTAGATAAAGCACTTACAGTCCTTGCTGCTGGGTTATGGGCTTTTAGTCAGCAGCACCAGTGACTGTATTCAGAAAGAGCATGAAACCCTACTGTTTCCCCACTGTCAGTGAGTAGAGGGAGCCATCAGCATCTGCAGGAGGCTAAACAAAGCTACAAAAGCACAGTTAGATCTTGGCTGATGTGCCGCTTTTGAACCAATATTGATACAGTCATTAAAGTAGAGAATACCACTGGTTGGCGAGGTACACATCTTTGTCTGCATGGATTACATCAAAATATTGTGACTTCTGTATTAGAAAATCATCTGTCTTCTCCAGCCCTCTGGACTGTGCTCTAATAGTGCTACAAAATGAATAAATAAAGATGATTATTTAATCGATCAGAGAAATAAAGCCACAAAATATTAACATTGATCCAAAATTAGTCTGTCAACAAGACAATACTGTAAACTACCCATGTGTACGTGGTCAGAATGTGGAGAACATTTTGTTGTCTTTATGCCATCAAACCCATGAGGTTTTGCCCATTTACCCCCAAATCATATCAAATGTCAATATTTATCTGTTAGGCTTTGAATACCTCGCTATGTTGTCAGATAAACCTAGAAAATAAGATGATGTCAAAATTAGAGATATTGTGCTGTCATGCTCTAAGCTAGTAGTGGCAGGCCTCTCAAGACCAAGGGAGAAATGATGTTTTGCTATATTTATCTTCAGTTGATATATAAAAGAGAATTGGACAGTCATTGGTGTGACTGTATCAGTTTGCCAACCAAACTGATTCTAGGTCAGAGCTAACAACACGTTTCAGATTTTTAAATGACTTGGATTTACACTAAAACTCTTTTCCTTTGAGTGACTGTATACCTTAATTATGTTTATTATATTAAAATGAATGATTTAACATTTCTTTTTGTCATAACAAAATAATAATAACACTACCTTCAACTAACACTAACATTACCATATGTTTTAGTAGTGACCATTGTAGCTCATTTTGAGCAGAACTCAAAGTCCCTGGCCACTACATGACTAGCAAACACAGCATTGAACAGTTGTACACACATAAAAGCATATTTATCATCACACATAAAAACACACACACACACAAAAAAACTTAACTGCAGAAAATATGTGTTTTGGTAATGACAGTTAGACTGTGGGACACATTTACATCAAAACAATGGGATCTAACTGCTCACCATGTGGCCATGAGGGCCAGGGATGCAGTTTCACTTCCTGCTCTAAAATACAGGGATGTGGCTAAAATAAACATCATGTGTTTGGTAGTGACATGAAAACATGGGGTAGTATTTTTTGAATAAAGCATTTGATTTTATTTATTTATTTATATATTCAACTATTGATTTGCATCAATTGACATGGTCCAAAATTGCTTGAAATAAAATCTCTTAAAACATTAAAGGTAAACAAAGCTTTCACCCTCTCCTGTAAAGTTACCACTTAAGAAATACTTGGATTTATTTATTTATTCATTTATTTATCCATTTTATTTTATATTCTTTAGTTTATTCTAGATAGAGTGAAGCTTAAGCTGAAAAAAAGACTATTTTTTAAAAGAGAGAAAATTAATCTTATTCTTTTAGCCAATTGTCAACTCTTCTTATATATTATCACAATTATTAATGTTCATTTCAATAACCTGACATTATGCATGAAAAAGTACAGGAGGTCATTATGACATTATGAAGCTTCCGATTGGCAAAATCAGAGGACAAAATCAGGGTTGGGCAGAGTACTTAAAAAAACAAAGGAAGTGATGGCTGAATACTGAAAATGCTGTCCTACATGCATTCAGTAACATATTACATATATTACTGTATACAAATATATTGCTCCCATAATCCCCTGAGCATTAGTCCAAAGCAATAGCAATGCTAAGCTTGTCACTCATGAATATGTTCACTACTGAAAAAGATTTTTAGTTTGATCATCCCTCAAAACAGTTTAATAACCCATCTTAATAATGGATCATCGCATTGATTTATAAGTCTACTCAGGCTTTAGCAGTGATCAGTAACACTGAGATTAATAACTGATCAACACATCGATTTATCAGTCTACTCAGGCTTTAGCAAAGCTCAGTAACACTGAGATTAATAACTGATCAACACATTGATTTATCAGTCTACTCAGGCTTTAGCAAAGCTCAGTAACACTGAGATTAATAACTGATCAACACATCGATTTATCAGTCTACTCAGGCTTTAGCAAAGCTCAGTAACACTGAGATTAATAACTGATCAACACATCGATTTATCAGTCTACTCAGGCTTTAGCAAAACTCAGTAACACTGAGATTAATAACTGATCAACACATTGATTTATCAGTCTACTCAGGCTTTAGCAGAGCTCATTAACACTGAGATTAATAACTGATCATCACATTGATTTATCAGTCTACTCAGGCTTTAGCAAAGCTCAGTAACACTGAGATTAATAACTGATCAACACATTGATTTATCAGTCTACTCAGGCTTTAGCAAAGCTCAGTAACACTGAGATTAATAACTGATCAACACATTGATTTATCAGTCTACTCAGGCTTTAGCAGAGCTCAGTAACACTGAGATTAATAACTGATCAACACATTGATTTATCAGTCTACTCAGGCTTTAGCAGAGCTCAGTAACACTGAGATTAATAACTGATCAACACATTGATTTATCAGTCTACTCAAGCTTTAGCAAAGCTCAGTAACACTGAGATTAATAACTGATCAACACATCGATTTATCAGTCTACTCAGGCTTTAGCAAAACTCAGTAACACTGAGATTAATAACTGATCAACACATTGATTTATCAGTCTACTCAGGCTTTAGCAGAGCTCATTAACACTGAGATTAATAACTGATCATCACATTGATTTATCAGTCTACTCAGGCTTTAGCAAAGCTCAGTAACACTGAGATTAATAACTGATCAACACATTGATTTATCAGTCTACTCAGGCTTTAGCAAAGCTCAGTAACACTGAGATTAATAACTGATCAACACATTGATTTATCAGTCTACTCAGGCTTTAGCAGAGCTCAGTAACACTGAGATTAATAACTGATCAACACATTGATTTATCAGTCTACTCAGGCTTTAGCAGAGCTCAGTAACACTGAGATTAATAACTGATCAACACATTGATTTATCAGTCTACTCAGGCTTTAGCAAAGCTCAGTAACACTGAGATTAATAACTGATCAACACATTGATTTATCAGTCTACTCAAGCTTTAGCAAAGCTCAGTAACACTGAGATTAATAACTGATCAACACATCGATTTATTAGTCTACTCAGGCTTTAGCAAAGCTCAGTAACACTGAGATTAATAACTGATCAACACATTGATTTATCAGTCTACTCAAGGTTTAGCAAAGCTCAGTAACACTGAGATTAATAACTGATCAACACATCGATTTATCAGTCTACTCAGGCTTTAGCAAAGCTCAGTAACACTGAGATTAATAACTGATCAACACATCGATTTATCAGTCTACTCAAGCTTTAGCAAAGCTCAATAACACTGAGATTAATAACTGATCAACACATCGATTTATCAGTCTACTCAGGCTTTAGCAAAGCTCAGTAACACTGAGATTAATAACTGATCAACACATTGATTTATCAGTCTACTCAAGCTTTAGCAAAGCTCAGTAACACTGAGATTAATAACTGATCAACACATCGATTTATTAGTCTACTCAGGCTTTAGCAAAGCTCAGTAACACTGAGATTAATAACTGATCAACACATTGATTTATCAGTCTACTCAAGCTTTAGCAGAGCTCAGTAACACTGAGATTAATAACAGATCATCACATCGATTTATCAGTCTACTCAGGCTTTAGCAAAGCTCAGTAACACTGAGATTAATAACTGATCAACACATTGATTTATCAGTCTACTCAAGCTTTAGCAGAGCTCAGTAACACTGAGATTAATAACTGATCAACACATTGATTTATCAGTCTACTCAGGCTTTAGCAAAGCTCAGTAACACTGAGATTAATAACAGATCATCACATCGATTTATCAGTCTACTCAGGCTTTAGCAAAGCTCAGTAACACTGAGATTAATAACTGATCAACACATTGATTTATCAGTCTACTCAAGCTTTAGCAAAGCTCAGTAACACTGAGATTAATAACTGATCAACACATCGATTTATCAGTCTACTCAGGCTTTAGCAAAGCTCAGTAACACTGAGATTAATAACTGATCAACACATTGATTTATCAGTCTACTCAGGCTTTAGCAAAGCTCAGTAACACTGAGATTAATAACTGATCAACACATCGATTTATCAGTCTACTCAGGCTTTAGCAAAGCTCAGTAACACTGAGATTAATAACTGATCAACACATTGATTTATCAGTCTACTCAAGCTTTAGCAAAGCTCAGTAACACTGAGATTAATAACTGATCAACACATCGATTTATCAGTCTACTCAAGCTTTAGCAAAGCTCAGTAACACTGAGATTAATAACTGATCAACACATCGATTTATCAGTCTACTCAGGCTTTAGCAAAGCTCAGTAACACTGAGATTAATAACTGATCAACACATTGATTTATCAGTCTACTCAAGCTTTAGCAAAGCTCAGTAACACTGAGATTAATAACTGATCAACACATCGATTTATTAGTCTACTCAGGCTTTAGCAAAGCTCAGTAACACTGAGATTAATAACTGATCAACACATTGATTTATCAGTCTACTCAAGCTTTAGCAGAGCTCAGTAACACTGAGATTAATAACAGATCATCACATCGATTTATCAGTCTACTCAGGCTTTAGCAAAGCTCAGTAACACTGAGATTAATAACTGATCAACACATTGATTTATCAGTCTACTCAGGCTTTAGCAAAGCTCAGTAACACTGAGATTAATAACAGATCATCACATCGATTTATCAGTCTACTCAGGCTTTAGCAAAGCTCAGTAACACTGAGATTAATAACTGATCAACACATTGATTTATCAGTCTACTCAGGCTTTAGCAAAGCTCAGTAACACTGAGATTAATAACTGATCAACACATCGATTTATCAGTCTACTCAGGCTTTAGCAAAGCTCAGTAACACTGAGATTAATAACTGATCAACACATTGATTTATCAGTCTACTCAGGCTTTAGCAAAGCTCAGTAACACTGAGATTAATAACTGATCAACACATCGATTTATCAGTCTACTCAGGCTTTAGCAAAGCTCAGTAACACTGAGATTAATAACTGATCAACACATTGATTTATCAGTCTACTCAAGCTTTAGCAAAGCTCAGTAACACTGAGATTAATAACTGATCAACACATTGATTTATCAGTCTACTCAGGCTTTAGCAGAGATCAGTAACACTGATTAATAACTGATCATCACATTAATTATCAGTCTACTCAGGCTTTAGCAGAGGTCAGTAACACTGAGATTAATAACTGATTACATTGATTTATCAGTCTACTCAGGCTTTAGCAGAGCTCAGTAACACTGATATTAATAACTAATCATCACATTGATTTATCAGTCTACTCAGGCTTTAGCAGAGCTCAGTAACACTGAGATTAATAACTAATCATCACATTGATTTATCAGTCTACTCAATAGTTCACAAACAACTTTCATTTAGTTAGCAAGTCTTTAAAAAGTATGCTAAAAATATATGCTTATATTTCACTGCTGTTTGAGCAAAACCTTGTATCTTCAAAATGATAACTTTTATAGGAGAAGGAAAAAAATATACATTCAATGTTAGTCTAAGTAACCAAACTTTTTCCCACCTAATTTTGGACCACTGGACAACATAAACTTTGAAATTATGTCAAAAACTGAAAAAAAGACAAAAATTAAGAACAAGGTTTTCTCTGAAAGCAGTGATACAGATCATTTTGGTTTTCTGAATATGTATTCCCAGTACTTGTATTCAATTACATCCCAATCCTGGACAAAATGAACAGTGCAAAATCTTTTTATCTTTTTTATTTATTTTATTTTTATTTTATTAGCTAAAACCCTTTCAGTTTCCATCTTCTTTCATTATTCACAGATTTGTGTTCCAGTGAAAGCTTGTATCTCTGCAGTTCTCATAAATGGCCTATTGCAAAGAACTACATGAAACTACCTTAAATTGCAAAGTGCAAAGCATGATAAATTATTCAGAGTGATGGCATAAAACCTCAACCAGACGGCGTTCTCCTGGTGGTCTCCTTTCTGCCACTTGTGAGTGGTGACTTGCGTTGAAATGAAATGAAGGAGGGTTTGCAGGGACTTGACTGCCACCATATGAATATTCAAAACCATAAATCAGAATCAATGCACAGTGGGTGAACTGAAGCGCAGATTAAACGCTTTCTGCCCTACACGTTTCAGTGCCCTCTTCCCTTGGATCACTGCTAGTTAAGATATAAAACCACTAAGAGTGGAAAAATTGGATTTTGGCAAGAGGAATGTGTGTTTGAAAAAGATTTGCTGTAATCTGAGCCTTAGAGCGGAGAGTATGGTGTCAAGGTCAGCTTTGGCTTCCAGAGAGGACGCTTAAGCAGGCAGTGTGAAGGATTGTAGAGTGGGGACGTTCCTGTGGCGTGTGGAGGGAAGATTGGACAGAGGAGGTGCTGGGGCAGAGGACTAGAGAACTGCAGAGATGGTGAAGGCTTTGAGATTAACCCACACACGCATGTCCATGGAGAGCAGGCGTTGCAGAGCCAGCTGCCTGAACTGCGCAGAGCGAAGGGCTTGCATGAGTTCCACCTCGAGTCACGTAATGCAGATATCACAGTGAGCCCAGTCACAGCGGCCCACCCCCTCAGCAGAACAGGGCAACATGATGGCAAGCCTGCATCATCATCCTGTCAGAAAGCACTGCATCAGGCCTGCTTCACGTGTGGTGCAGCTTTGTACATTTCAGCTTTGTGTTTATCTGTTTAAAGGGGAATGCTACTGTTTTTTTTTTTTTTGACATTCAGAGTGGAGTGATGTGAAATGCTCCATTCTAGAGAGTCAGAATTGTTCACAGTGGTGGTGATAGGAACCAGACATCTGAAGAGTTTACTGCCTCTAAAAGCTCCCTTAAAGCATCGCCTTAAAATTTTGAGTTAAACTTCAAAGAGGTCAAAGATTTCTAAACGTTAACTGAACAAAAAGCTCAACAAACTTTAAGGCAGCCTAGTTACTAACTTTTAAATGAAGCACAGTTTTTGTTGTTTACAGCACCCCGATGCTTGATAGACTGTTCATATATGAACTCGTGTTATGATTTTGAGAAGGTTTTGGCATTAAAAATAAATTAATTATGATTTTATGCTGTTTATTAGACACTCAAATACGGGTAAACATCATTCTTTAGCTGCTTAATTAGTGAGCTTCTGTCTTTGGTATTTATCCCAGAGATGGATCACTGGTCTGCTGAGTGAATTAGCAGCATGCCAATGCTGGAGAAGCCAGCTAACATGGGACCCCTGAATACCAAGGGGTGTTTGGCATACTGGGTACATGTAAGGTGTCGTAAGGCAAAACTGTACCCAAAGAAAACATATTTTCAGATTTATTACTATTTTACTGGCTCAGAAGACGCATGTGGTTTTCCTGGTTTTTGGATAGACATCTGGATGCAGCAACATGTGTTTACTGACAACAGTTTTTCAAAGTGTTTGAGCCATTGTGAAATATGCCAGTTTTAATAAAGGGCCATCTGAGGGGTTGAAGGTCATGGGCACATATTCCTTTTAAACTGTGGGGCTTTTGGCTGATGTGTTTTTGGTAAAGTATGTAGCTAGCCTTGACCCATCCTTCCTAATAAAGATTCAGCTTTTCCTGGATGCTCTTTTTTCATCTACGCATGATTGCTTCACCTGTAGCAAAGATCCTAGTCTGAAATTGCTCCTGTCCCAACTTTTTTGGAACATGTTGCACATTACATGCTTGTCTTTGTACTATTTTTCTTTAAATATACACTCACTTTATTAGGTACAGTAAAAATAAAAAACAAGTACACTTTATTGCTAGTAAAAGGTTGAACCCCCTTTTGCCTTCAGAACTGTCTTAATTCTTCGTGGCACACTTTCAACAAGGTGTTGGAAACATTCCTCAGAGATTTTGTTTATTTATTTGAGATACTGTTGCCTTTCTATCATCTCGAACCAGTCTGCCCATTCTCCTCTGACCTCTCACATCAACAAGGCATTTTCGTCCACACAACTGACCGCTCACTGGATATTTTCTCTTTTTTGGACCGTTCTCTGTAAACCGTAGAGATGATTGTGCGTGAAAATCCCGGTAGATCAGCAGTTTCTGAAATACTCAGACCGGCCCGTCCAGCACCAACAACCACGCCACGTTCAAAGTCACTGCTATCGTCCTTGGGGTCAATTTGACCCCATTCAATGTTTATCATTCAAAAAATAGTAGTTAACTTTTTTCTTTTGCTTCATATTTCATGACTTTGTCCCCATTTGATGGGGACAACTGATAAAGCATAAAATTGTCATGATGATATTTTTTCAATGTGCTGAACACATATTGCACGCATTGGTCGTCCTCAGGGGTCAATTTGACCCCAAGCTGTTTCAGCTGTTAAAACTTGTCTGTCAGTGTGTGTGACCTAACATGACCACACCTGCATGTGCAGTTGACACATTTGAGTTGATATATTTCATATATGAAATATATTGACATATATCATGTCCCAAGCCCGGATAACAAAAGAGGAGGGGTGAGCGAGATCTTAAAGCAACTAGCCACAAATATATTACAAAAAATACTAAATAAAAAATATGCAAATAAAAAAATAAGTAAATAAATATGTTTATGAGAGGAAAGGGGGAGTCACCAACATTAATCAACATGGTCATTCTGTGAGAGTCATGAATGTGCTCTCAACCTGAAAGTTTTTCTGATGGTGGCGCTACAGTAAAGGTCCTATCCATCATCACCAAAACAAGACTTGAGGTCATTAATGTTGAGAAGTAAATTTGAGAAGATTTGTATGAAAAATTCAAGATAAATTCATTCTAATTTAAAGGTTTGGCCTGATGGTGGCGCTAGAGGACAGGTCAACTCACTGATTTTCAAGGGGTTATTTATGTATTCAACAAATAAACAAAGTGCCTGTCACACAAACGAAGGCCTGTCCCACAAATGGAGGTAAACATCCCTGGGGTCAGGTTGACCCCAAGGACCAAATTTGTTATTATATTTGAGGACGATAGGAGGGTTAAATCACCTTTCTTCCCCATTCTGATGCTCAGTCTGCACTTCAGCAAGTTGTCTTGACCACCTCTACATGCCTAAATGCATTGAGTTGCAGCCATTTGATTGGCTGATTAGCTATTTGTGTTAACAAGCAACTGAACGGGTGTACCTAATAAAGTGGCTGGTGAGTGTAGGTCAAAGTGGGTTTATAATTCACTGCTTTCTGTTTTAATTCGTATGTTTCCTACTGTTTGAATTGGGTTTGCAGTTACTGAATTATAGAAAAGTATGTTTTATTTCAGATGCAAATTCACAGTAAAGTGTTACATTAAAGTGCTACTGAGTTGCAATACTTTTACAGTTGTTATGTAAAATTACAGGAGATTATTGTATTTTAACGTAGTTTATTATTGTGAGTGTACAGCAGAATATAGCTACATCACAGAGCTCCTGAGGCACAGGTGACTGGCTAGCCATGGTATAAAGGTGCTAGTGTTCTGTTATTTACACTAAGATTTTCACTCTTTGTGCTGAACAGCAATACAGTACAGCTAAACTCAGTACAGCCAAAAATATGTAACAGAGCTCTGCTGAGATCTTAATCATACCTCACATAAGCCAAAAACGAAATCCCAACACTTTAAAAAACATCACTTAAATAAGCAGATTTATGCATGTTTATTTCCCCCAACTACACGCAAGCAAACATCCGTGTATGCACCCATTTACTTTAATTGGTCGTAAATACCTGCGCTGCTGCACCAGGATGAACTTATGCACACATAACTCCCTGACTGATCTTAGTGGCCACAAGGGAACTTTTAGTTTCTCAGAAAATAAATAAATATCACTACAAATGATGATGCTAATAATAGCATTGCTTTCAGACAGGGCAATTTGTGCTCTGTAATAGCGACGTCTCGCTGTAGAGTAAGAATGAGGGTAAATAACCCATGCCTTCAGAGTGGCACAAGGATGTCATTACATTTCGAAAACGCAACCACGCCATTTTAATCACGTTTGAATTGCGTAAGGCTCTCTGTGGGATTTGCTCTGCAGCAGCCCTACACTCCTCCTAATTATAAACCACTGCCTTTAGCCTCTGTCAGTCTAATGGGGATGCTCGGGAGCCACTGAAAGTAGATAAATGGGTTGCAGATTTTGCAGGTTTATCTATTGAAAGTGGAGTGGTGAGGGCTTCCATAATCACTTTGCACACAGGGATGTTTTCCCAGTCAGGCATGTGTGTGTGTGTGTGTGTGGGCGGGGTGACCCTGTGCAGCAGGTGGGAGGATGTAACAGCCACTGCTAAAATAGATGCAGGGAAATCCTTTAGCTGTCATTTCCAAAATGTTTGTGCATTAATTGTCAGTTCATTCATCAATACCTGCATTAGAGAACATGTGGATGCACATTTGGTTTAGGTGTTCTACTCAGAGTTTGCTGTTTATTAGCTTGTATCTACAGCTTTGTTGGCGATTTTATCAGAAACACCTACCATATAGGTGCACGCTGTAGGTTTACAATTACTGACTGTAGACCATCTGCTCCTGCACAATTTATCAGTCCCCCCACAATTTAAACGGACCACCACAGGACCACTGGGCAGTGGATCATTCTGAGCTGTGTAATGACACTGACATAGTAGCTTGGTGGTGTGTGTTGTGCTGGTATGAGTGGTTCACTAAATATTTAGTGCCATTGCTGGGTTGAGAACCAAAAGGTTCCACTAAATTGTGCACAGAACCTGACCGCTAATGAAGGGCTAGGCCAGTGGTCGCCAACTCTCCTCATGCCAAGTTTAATTCCAGCTTGCATCTAATATGCATCTGATCCAGTCAGTCAAAGGCTGCTGAAGAAGTTAATTAGCTGGAACAGGTCTGGCAGGTCGGGTTTGGACCCAGACTCCGCAGGAAGGTAGATCTCCAGGACCAGGGTTGGTGAACACGTAGCTAGACGATGACAAACGCAAACTGTACACGGAAAAAAGATGAGCAGACACATACAAGTAGTCTTAACACTATACAGTGCTGTGCAAAAGTCAGAGACCACCATGAAAAATGGCCAGTAAGTATGTTATTAATTTATCAGTGTTTAAAAAAAGCAGGAAAATCTATATTTAACAGAGAATTACACATCAGCTTCCATAATAATATATGATATCAGAATATTCAGCTTTCAGTGCGCCCACGCTTTGCTTTTATTACAGCCTTCATTGTTGTCAGAAGACTTGCTTTCAGTTTTTCAATGAGTTCTACAATTTCCCCACACCTCCAAAGTTCAGTCTTAGAAGTTGTTTTTTCTGCTTCTCACAATGCAAGTAATCCCAAACACATTCAGTGATGTTGACATCTGGACTTGGGGGTTGTCAGTCCATTCTTCTGCAGCTTCTTTGTTTGATTTGGTTTCCTTTTCTCAGTAACATCTTCTTGACAGCTACACATCACTTTCAGACTTATAGTGTTGAGTTGTTATCTCACAGTGGAAGGATGGACTGAAACTCCTGTGGATTGTTGGAGATGGAGCTTGATCTCTCCTCTCTTTTAAAGACAGATGCTTTAAGTATCTCTTTGACTAGTTTATCTAATTGGGGCTGTTTTGGTGGTCTACATGGTTGTTAGGAATCACAATTTCTCTATATCTATGAATCATTTTCGGAACTTTTGGAAAATTGCTTTTTCACAGTTCATTTCTTCACATGTAATATCCGGTAAATAGCTGGTCATGAAAAAACATCTTGTATTCAGTGTCAGTTTTGACTGGAAATTCCATAAACAAAGGATGGTCTGACTTTCGCACAGTACTGTAAGTGTTTCCAATAAAGTGGCCGGTTATGTGCGTAAGTCTTACCTGCATCCTGCACTGTTTAAAGATTTCACAAAACAAACAATACTGCATTTTCTGTTCTTCTGTTTGCAGTGTGATCTATGCGTGTCGGATTGCCTCGTAATGTCTGGCCTTGTCAGAGCGCCAAGAAATATGTTTGGCGTCTCGGTGACATGCTGCCAAGAGTTATTCGGAGCATCCGCGCTGTTTGTTATTCTCTTTAAAAAGCTATTTCTTTCTGTTCCTTTCTCCACAAATGTTATTTCTGCCTCTGTGGTTTGGTACTTTACACGTGATATAAAAGAGCGACCGATGAACACACAGGCATGCACACACATACAGGAGCGCGGCGGCTCCCAGGCCTGGTTATTCCTCCTGCTTAGTGTGGTTTGACAGGTGAGGTTAGGGTGGGGATGGAGACGGGGGTGGGGAAATCGCTTCAGCAGGAGAGAAAGGAGCATGGATGAGCGAGATATTTTTCAAGGTCATCCCATACAAAAAGAGAAAGATGAGAGAGGGGAGGCGGTAGAATTGACGAATGCAAGAGGAGCATCGTTCTGATGCTCTTTCTGTGACATGAAAGAATGTGTTTCTGCTCCCTGCTGCCTGTCATCCAGCATCTTTACTGCGTGCTCCTGTAAAAGTGAGAGCGCAGTATTGTCGACTGCTTCTTCTGGAAAATATTGTCAGACAACTTTAATTAAATTCAGTCTCCAAAGGGCATATAGTTCCTGCTGCTTCAGTTTCAGTGCGTATTACACGTAATGTTTTATGGGTAACAGTAAGTCTTTTCATTTCATTATTCTGATGGTATTGCACTCCAGATGCTGTTCTGGGAGGATTATGGATATTGTGGATGGACATTTGGCTTAGCAAGGATGGGGTTTTCCAAGAAATCTGCTGTAAGTAAATCCATGTATCTTTTACCTCTTCCCAAATGAACCCCTCACCGATTGGCTAAACTGTGTCAGCTGAAGCACCTGATATTGCTTTTTTAAATGAATTCTCTACTATAATACATACCCATGCTTGTGTGAGATCTATTATTGACATTACAGCACTTACATCTCTGATTTCACCACAGGGATGGACTGGGAACCTAATTCAGCCCACTACGGTCACAGTGACTCCACTGCGACCCCCTCACCCCCTACAGTAGTCTCACACCAGTTTCATGCTAGAATAAGTAGATCATAAGGAACAATAAAGCAACTAAATTCCTGCCAATGTGCCTTACTGAGACACCACATTAAAACTAGATTTCAACTGATGGTTTTATTGTGTTTTTCCCCACCTTGACTTACTGCTTGCAAAATGTAATGAATGGCTTAAAATGAAAAGCTTGAGCTTTGGACACATAATTCTGAATGAGAATAAGTTAAAATATGTAAGCATGAAGTCACTGTAGTTTGGTTGAGAGCTACTAGTTAGCTCGCTAGTTAATGAGCCAGATTAGATCCCATCTAAATGCACTGAGTCAATCATTTTTACAGACTGTAAAAACCAGATTATATTAATCCCATGTGAACTGGCATTTCTGTAAAAATGATATCATAATCTGTGCAAAAGGAGTTTCTTAAATATGAATGCACTCAAAGAAGTGTTTCATTATGCTCTCTGATGCTACAATCAAGCAGATATGCACTGTCCTACCTCAAGAGTACAACTCAGAACATTAAAATGTAAAAATAGCAGAAAAAGTTTGATTTTATGCTTTGATGTTGACTTTTGGGTGTGGATTCCTAAGCCAGTGATAATGTTAATGACACACTGCATTTACCTAAAGCAGAAACATAGATGGTTAAGATGAATGGAACAATGGCTAAATAAAGTGTTTTCATGTTTTCTACTCTTTTCTAGGCAGCATATAAATCAAGTAGCCACTTCACGTTCTGTTATTATGAAAATTGATCATAAACTATACAAGCTTTGAGTAATAAATTTGCATCACCCCACCTCCCAATGGAAAATGAATCCCACATTGAGCTAGTCATGTGTAACTTAATTTTACAACTAGACTGAATAAACTTTTCTGGCTAGCTAGTTTGCTAACTAAGCAAAGGTCTCACAGGCTCTGAACTATATTATCATATCTGGCCCTGCACTTTTTCACACTAATATTAAAAGATTTCTTGTTTTAAAGCACTTCTTGGCCTCTTGTTCGAGTTTTTCATGCATCTATTTGCACCATATTAAGTGGAACAGAGGAACACTTAAAAAGGTGAATAACTTCAAGACATTATCATAGACTTAAATAAATTGTTTGTTAATGCTTAGTTCTCTTAGTTGCGTCATAATAAGTCACACATTAATAAACTACTTCATAAAATCATCATTTCTATCAGTATCAATTATTAACTGAGATGTTACTTAACCATTATGAACTACTTACAATATCCAAAAAGATATTAGTTCTTATTTTTATCATTAGTCATAATGCTTGTTACTCTCTTAAGTATTATTACTTGACGTACTGCGCCCTCCACAATTATTGACACCGCTCGTTAAGATGTGTTAAAAGCCTTGAAATAAATTCAATTTTTATTTCAGAAGCATAATCTCACACTGGAAACTGTAGAAAAATGTAACCTTTTACTCAAGTGAATTAAAAAAAATCCCTGACTAAGAAATCACTAATTTTCCACAATTATTGTCACCCCTAACAATTTCTAGAAAATAAATGTAATTGAAGCATTTCTTTCATTTCTACTGTAGTTTATACAGTTGATCAGAGTATCTAGGAACCTTTAATTAGTAATTCATCACTTCCTGTTTCCCTGGGGTATAAATATGACGTGACACAAAGGCTTATTTCTTTTATCCACTTTTCAACATGGGTAAGACAAAAGAACACATCATTCAAGTAAGGCAGATGTGTGTCGACCTTCATAAGTCAGACAATGGCTACAAGAAAATAGCCACTCGCCTACACCTGTCCATATCTCCAGTCAGAGGAATCATCAAGAAGTTTAAAACAACTGGAACAGTGGCAAACAAGCCTGGATGAGGACGTGAGTTTATCTTGCCACCACGTGCAGTGAGGAGGATGGTAAGAGAAGTAAAAAGCTCACTGTTAGAGAATTGCATCAAAGAGAAGCATCTTGGGGTCTCAAAGTCTCCATAACAACTATCAGGCGCTATCTACATGCCAGCAGGCTGTTTGGGAGGCGTGCACAGAATACGCCTTTTCTCATTTACAAGCATAAACGTAAAGGTCTGGAGTCCGCTAAGCAGTACTGGGACTTCAACTGTGACCATGTGCTTTGGTCAGATGAGACCAAGATAGAGCTTTTTGGCAACAAACACTCTAAGCAGGTCTTGCGTAACAAAAAGATGAGTATGCGGAAAAGCACCTCATGCCCACTGTGAAGTATGGGGGAGGATCGGTGATGCTGTGGGCCTGTTTCTCTTCCAAAGGCCCCAGGAACCTTGTTAGGGTGCGTGGCATCATGAACTCTTTGAAATACCAGGATATTTTAAATCTAAATCTGGTGGCCTCTGCCCGAAAGCTGAAGATGGGTCGTCACTGGGTCTTTCAGCAAGATAATGACCTTAAACATGTGGCCAAATATACACAGAAATGGTTCACCAGACACAAAATCGAGCTCCTCCCATGGCCAGCTCAGTCCCCAGACCTCACCCAGTTGAAAACCTGTGGGGTGATCTGAAGAGGAGTGTGCATAGGAGAGGATCCAGGACTCGATTTAGAGAGACTGAGCAAAGAGGAATGGTCAAAGATCCATCCATCCATTTTCTAAGCCGCTTCTCCGTCAGGGTCGCGGGGGGATGCTGGAGCCTATCCCAGCAGTCTTCGGGCGAAAGGCAGGATACACCCTGGACAGGTCGCCAGTCCATCGCAGGGCAGACAGACAGACACAGACAGCCACTCACACACTCACACTTAGGGGCAATTTAGCATGTCCAATTGGCCTGACTGCATGTCTTTGGACTGTGGGAGGAAACCGGAGAACCCGGAGGAAACCCACGCAGACACGGGGAGAACATGCAAACTCCACACAGAGAGGACCCTGGCCGCCCGGCTGGGGAATCGAACCCAGGCCCTCCTCACTGTGAGGCGACAGCGCTACCCACCACGCCACCGTGCCGCCCGGTCAAAGATCCCTCTCTCTATATTCTCCCATCTTGTGAAATGTTATAGGAGAAGATTAAGTGCTGTCTTGTTGGCAAAAGGGGGTTATACAAAGTATTAACATCAGGAGTGTCAATAATTGTGGCACAGATGATTTCATGTAAACGAATTATTTATTAATGTGGGATTTTTTCCCCACTGAATAAATGCACTTGAATTAAAGGTTGGGTTTTTCTCTTTTTTTGTATTGTTGTCCTATATTGTTTAAAAAATAAATTAATTAATTAATAGAAGCCTCTTAACGAACAATAATTGTGGAGGGTGCTGTATTCTTATCATAAAATATTACTAATAATTGATTCTAGCGTTACAATATCAGTGCGATAAAACTGCCACCTGCAAATCAATGCGTCATGCTGCACTGATGCTTTTGTACAGGTGTGTGTCCACGTGTCTGTGTGTAATCCATTATCGGTGGCATGGCGCTGACACGCAGGTGAGGTCCTCCATCATGCTGTAGTGCGGCTGCTGCTCAGGAAGCGATGGAGTGTGTGAGTGTGACGGTAAGCAGAGCCGTTATAGATTCTGCCAATTACTGCTGCTATGTGTCCAGCCAGGGTGATTGGTCACAGTGGGACGAGCAGAATGGGCCGAGCATGGAGCAGGGTGGGCGGCTCTGAGCGCTGGGTTGATGGGCTCTGCACCTCTAATGGCTTCCATGACTCAGTGAGTGGAACATCCAACACCAAGACCAATGATGTGGCTCTATCTGTCTGCCACTCTCTGTCTTTCTGTAAGACTGTCTTTCTGTCTGACTGACAAGCTGGAGGACTTGACCAGTGGCACAGTTATTAGCAGTGCCAGTGAGGCAATCATAGAGGCCTCGTAGAAAGCATTGTAGCTTACGGGTAGCTTTGAGAACTTAAAGAAATGGCTTGGTGAAAAATAAAGTGTGCGCAGTTTTTCATAGATGTAATTGGCCGAGACGTATTCGGAGAGCAAATTTTGTTTCTGTTTCTTTAGTTTAGCACTGGAGCTGTGAGGCTGCTGTCACTAACAAACAATAGAAGTCAATAATCACCCAAGTCTTTTCAGTAAACTACTTTTAACCCACTCAAACCACATCCAGGTCTTCATTAAGTGTAGGCTTGTCTATATAGTTTAGGCCACAGTATGATGTACTGTGAACTAGAAATATGAACAAAACTTGACTGCATAGCTAAATACTCCCCTTCACACACCAGACAGGCAGGTGGACGATACATTCTAGTTGTTTCCATTTCTAAACCTATCTCTGCATTTCTAAAATTCAAGATGAACAGCTATTTATAAATAGAAACAACAGAAATCAAGAACATAAGCTACTCAGACTTCAACACAACACTTATCTTAAATGGATATGAAATTTTCTATGTCATAGTCACAGTAAGTCATACTGTGTCCTAGACATAATCCTTAATAAAGACCGGGATGGTTTTTGAGTGCTCTTGGGATGTTATTTACAGAAAAGATTTGGGTGACTATTGGCTTTTAGTGTTCGTTTGCAACATTAGTCTCAGAGCTGCACAACTCAAAACTGATAAAGGCTGATAAACTACATCTGGGGTAAATGAAAAACAGAGTGAATTAAATTATTTGCATTATTTTGCAGCCAAATTAGAGCATCAATGTGACTCGTACATGTATGTTGATTAACAGAAGGCAATACAAGATTAGTCAACAGTTCCAGAATGCATTTCTCAGTCCCATGGTTTAATAATACTTCTTATTACTAATATTAAAGCTCAATAATCCTTGGACACTGTTATATGTATGCTAAATAATGTGGACAGCCAACGAAGGTTAAAGGGCTAAATGTAGCCGGAACTTTATTCCAACATATCCAGACCACCACAAAAGCCATTTGGAGGCTCTTTTGAAATATGCGTCCTATGCATGAACCTGCTTTGTTAACAGGGTGTGCAAAAACAAGTTTCGGTCGCTTTGCTGGTTTGTAGGTTGTGTGACAGTCACAGTCTGAAAAGAAACATCACTGATTCCAAATGCACGATTCTCTGCTCAAAGAGCAAATTTGTTTTCACTGCTCCTAATGAAGAGTTTGAGGGATGGGTTGCCAGTACAGAAAGAGTGCAGTATTATCTGTATGAGAGTGAGGATGAGGACCATTGTGTTAATGATCTCTAAATACGTGCTTCACTGATTAATCATTACCGAGATGTATCAGCAGGAGTTTATGTCTCAGTGCTGGCTCTTATTCAGTTCTGAATTCCTATCATGTCTCTTCTGTGCAAACAGTGCAGAGATGCTAAACTAAGAGTTATTTATTTTTCTCAGAGAAATGCTCGTAAATGCAAACATGGTCTCGATAGCTACTCCATGCATATTCATTTCTGGGCGTGAATCTGATCCAATTAAGGCATCAATCATGAAGATATTTATTCATTTTATGTATACATATATATATATATATATATATATATATATATATATATAAAACATTATGACATTATGACCACCTCCTTGTTTCTACGGTCATTTTATCAGCTCCACTTACTATATAGGTTCACTTTGTAGTTCTACAATTACAGACTGCAGTCCATCTGTTTCTCTGATACTTTGTTAGCCCCCTTTTACCCTGTTCTTCAGTGGTTAAGACCCCAATGGACCCTCACAGAGCAGGTACTATTTGGGTGGTGGATCATTTTCAGCACTGCAATAACATGTGGTGGTGATGGGTTAGTGTGTGTTGCGCCAGTATGAGTGGATCAGACGCAGCAGTGCTGCTGGAGTTTTTAAACACTGTGTCCACTCACTGTAGATGTACACCTTGTAGATGTAAAGTCAGCTCATCTGCTGCTCCACAGTTTGTGTAGGTCATCCTCTAGTCCTTCATCACTGGTCACAGGACGCAGCCCACAGGACGCTGTTGGTTGGAAATTTTTGGTTGGTGGACTATTCTCAGTCCAGCAGTGACACTGAGGTGTTTAAAAACTCCAGCAGCACTGCTGTGTCTGATCCACTCAGACCAACGCAGCACACACTAACACACCACCCCCACGTCAGTGTTACTGCAGTGCTGAACGTTATTTTTGAGTCTACACCCTTAAATGTAATAATACTCTGCGTAATGATGAAATAGAAAAAAACACATTTTGTTCCCTAAAAACCTTTTAATGGATGATTCTTTCCAAGAGATGTTTTCATGAACCTTTTAAAGTTTAAAGAACCTTCTTCTTTCATGTAATGTAGAGTTTTTAAATGTAAAGGTTTCTCCTAGAATCATCAAAAATGATCCTAAGAATCATTTAAGAGCCTTTTTTAAGAGTGTATCAGAGCCCATTTTTGACTTTTGTTAAATTCACATTGATTCATTCCACCAAGATGACCCAAATGAGTGATTGTCTTGTCCAGTCCTAGTTTTCTGAAGTAGTTTGTTAGTCGGGCACATTTGGGGCAGGCTGGGTTTTGAGGGAGGAAAATGATCCACAGTTGCACTGATATTTCACTGCTGTTGGTCAGGTACCTGAAATGTGTCATAGAGCCCATTTTCCAGATTATGTGTCACTATCCTGCTTAACGGCACATTTGTTCATGTTAAGAGCTAGACTGACATTATATTATATTAGATTTGATTTATCATCTTATTTTATCTGTTATATATGTTGGCCATTCGACCAAATTAGTTCAAATTGCAGTCCCACAGAAAGACAAAAGGTAAAAGTACCTTAGATACAAAATCATCATCTTCTGTTGGTCGTTCTGTTGGGAGGTGGCTGTTTCAAACCCCTAATCCTTAAATATCAACGTGTGAAAATAACACTGCAGCAATGGCCATGGAGAAAAAGGTACTGTTTGTGTTGAATATGTTGTTATTTGTTAGTTAAAAGTGTGTGACGTGTTGGTTATGATGTTCAGTGCATCAGGCAGTGGGTTTCGTTGGGTTTCAGTGTGTTGTCATGTGCCTATTTCTGCCTGGTTGCTCAATAAAGAGCTGTTCTCAGTTCATAGTCATGGTTTCACTCGACTCTTCTTGTGACTTTATTTAAAAAAATACCGCCCCACATTTTCACGTCACTACCGAAACACAAAGAATTTTAGTTCATAGATGGAGCCTTATTTTAGCCACAGCCCTGCAGTTTAGCACAGGAAGTGAGACTACATCCCTGTCCATCATTACCACATGGTGAGCTGGTAGATCTCACTGTTTTGAAGAAAATGTGTTCAAAGTATTTGTATAGTTTACTACAACACTGACAATAGATTCCAAATTATAGGCTATAGATTATAGAAGTATTAAAGATTACAGTTTTAGCCAATGTTATACACTCTCAGGAATAAAGGCATGAAACTGGGGCAGTACCCCTCTTGTCACTGGGGTCATTCTCAGTACCTTTAGTCAGGGAAGATAATTGTACCATAATCCATTGAAATCATATTTTCTAAGTTGTACTGACCCCACACACCCTGTCTCGTCTCCAGACTTTTTATTTTATTGTTCCATTTTAAAACCTTAGGTTATGAAAAGGTATAAATATGCAGTTTTTCACTTGGGAAAGCTTATTTAAGGTTCACAATTGGACCTTAAAACCAGTGATGTACCTTTGAGGGAACATTTACACTGTTTGTACCTTGATGATCGAAAACTGTACCTTCACAGTACCTTTATTTCTAACAGTGCAAGGAAATGACATGGATTTTATGAAATGGATGTTAAAGAAATGTCATAGTTTCTTGCTCTATGTTTGTATATTATCTTGGTTTTGCATAATTCTCTACTTAAGTTTGTGTTTAAAGTCTTTACTAAGTCCTTAATAAATAATAGACAGCTCTAAACTCTCCTTTTATTGAATTTAGAAGCACCACGGGTCCATAAGAGTGTCTATACTAGTAACAACTAACTAATGCATGCATTGCTTTCACATGTGATAACATGGTTGGAACCAATCTATAAAATCGCTGCCATGGAAATGTGGAGGCAGGTTGTGCTGACCTTTTCCATGAAAGAATATTCAGTATAGAAGAGAACAATGGTGAACTGATTAATACTAAATACCTGCAGCAACACAACAGCAGCATCCGATTAGACGTTGAGTCAGATTTTGCTGTGCTTTTCACCACCGAAGTATCTTAGTCTCAAGCCCAGAGGCACTATTAATGCATGTTAATGTGAATTGATCTGGGTCATTCAGTGTAACTATTCAGTTAATAAAATGGATAACTTGATTAATGTAAACATCAATATTTCATTACAGGTGGAGAGGGCAGGAAAGCCCCCCAGACTGTGCACAGGCATTTCTTTCTTTATGGCTCTTTCTGTGTTTGTTGAGACACTGTCTTGTGTTTGGATCAATTTATCATATAACTGAAAAGTTTAATGTAAAGATCTTTTCTGTCCTACTGTAGATCTGTACAATCTACCTTTAATCATTGTAATGCTGAAGTATCAATAAAGCAGTTAATGCTCAGGGGTCAATGATGTCGGATACTATCTGCACAGAGAGGGTCATGATTCAAAGTAGAACTGAATGTTAGTTTAGGCATGAGATGAAGATACAGGGGCGGCATGGTGGCGTGGTGGGTAGCGCTGTCACCTCACAGCAAGGAGGGCCTGGGTTCAATTCCCCGGCCGGGCAACCAGGGTCCTCTCTGTGTGGAGTTTGCATGTTCTCCCCATGTCTGTGTGGGTTTCCTCTGGGTTCTCCGGTTTCTGTCCAAAGACATGCAGTCAGGCTGATTGGACGTGCTAAATTGGCCCCTGAGTGTGTGTGTGTGTGTGTGTGTGTGTGAGTGACTGTCTGTCTCTGTTTGTCTGCCCTGTGATGGACTGGCGACCTGTCCAGGGTGTATCCTGCCTTTCACCCAAAAGACTGCTGGGATAGGCTCCAGCACCCTGATGGAGAAGTGGCTTAGAAGATGGATGAAGATACAGCTTATGATTTTTTTATCTGATAGAAGCTTGCAAAATGATCAATCTTTCAGATGATTGTAGCATTTAACCAGTGTTAGTTCAATAATTGTGCAGTGCTGTAAAGTGTTTCATTACAGCCAGGCTGCTCTTCATAATGGTGGCTGTGCTCCCCTGAGATTTGGCTGCATTTGAACCTCAGGCAGATAGAGATAAATCTATAAATCAAGGTGAAACACATTCTGTGATGGAGACCGAGGCAGAATTAATCAGGGTCTGCCATCGTATAAGCGTAAATCTTTATAGCGTAAAATCCTTTTAATATGGCAGCATGAGGATCATTTAGCACATTTTTCAATACATGATCATTGATCTTAATGGTGCCGCACACCTAGACAAGAGACAATCCATAGCATATCAATCGCAATGGGTTAAACTAGACACCAGGCGATCTACAGCAAATTGGATTGTTTAATTGGAAAGGCTCCTATTTAAAGTAGCAGTGAAAGCAATCATTAGATTTGTACAGACAAGAAAGATGCCACACTGGCTGTGTAGTACAGAATGCACTTTCACAGACAACACAACATACAGTCATGTGCAAAGGTTTGGGAGCCCCTGGTCATAAACCATGTTGATTATTTTTGTCCTTATGTGTCCTTGTTTCAGAATATGTAAAACTATTTCTGCAAATAAACAGAAACTGTGATTTAACATTTGCTGAAAAATCTCTGTAGATGATTCATTAAATTATTTTCTCTTAGAAAATCAACAAAATGCAATAAAAAGATTGACAAAACACTCAATAAAACATGTCATTTGACTTGGGCTGTTATACTAGTCCCACTACTGAGACACTGAGAGTAATATAACAGTATTTAATTCTAGTGGATTTTCAACAGAATTGGTTAATGCTCAAAGCTGCTGACAGCACAACATTTTCTTAATGAACTTTCTTAAAAAATTAATATTTAACTTGATTTCAGTGAATAAGTAGTGCAAAGTTACTAATCTAGCTTCTGAAGTCCCATATCAAAAAGTGAGAAAATAGCACCATTAAGTGGTGCTACTATAAAGCAGGTATCAGAAATGGAATAAAAAAGCAAACTGTTTACATCAAGCAGAACTAATATTTTAACACTTATAAAGCCAGCTCTGGCTATCCATCCATTTTCTAAGCCGCTTCTCCGTCAGGGTCGCGGGGGTGGTGCTGGAGCCTATCCCAGCAGTCTTCGGGTGGAAGGCAGGATACACCCTGGACAGGTCGCCAGTCCATCGCAGGGCAGACAGACAGACACAGACAGCCACTCACACACTCACACCTAGGGGCAATGTAGCATGTCCAATTGGCCTGACTACATGTCTTTGGACTGTGGGAGGAAACCGGAGAACCCGGAGGAAACCCACGCAGACACGGGGAGAACATGCAAACTCCACACAGAGAGGACCCTGATCACCCGCTCGGGAAATCGAACCCAGGCCCCCCCGCTGTGAGGCGACAGCGCTACCCACCACCCACCAATTCAGACCAATTTACATTTTGTAAAGGCAAATTTCAGAATATAGTTACCTTTAACATTTTAGGAGAATACTTTTAGCACATTTGCCCACCCATGTGCTTGAAGAGCAAAAACACTTATACAAGCTTAACACTTGCTAAAGCCTGAATAGACTGATAAATCAATGTTATGATCAGGTATTAATTAGGAGTGGACATGTTGATGAGCAATAAGGTTAGTATTGGTGTTGTACTGGACGTTCGTGGCCTTATTCTACACACATATCCTGAAATTAGATCACTAACTGCTTGTTTTAAATAAAAAGAACAAGAGTTTTTCAACATGCCGTATGAGGATGTATCATGTGCTGTAATGGAATATGTGACTGAATACATTTTAAACAGTTTTCAGCCATCACTACGTTTTCAAACTGTTTTGCCCAACCACGTGAATGGGCCAATAAACATGTTCCAAAAATCGAATTACAGTAATATACGTTCCTCCTTCTACACATTTGAAGTCATCATTCTGTAGTCGGTGTCATCCCATTTTAGTAACTCCGAGTATAAGTTGGATATCTCAATGATAATATAAATGGGATTTTCAAAAATTGACACTATTGTACCCTCTGCTAAGCTAAAAGGTCCAAAACTACACTACATGTACGTTTCCACCTAATGGTAATGGGTACCTCTGAATTATGAGGTCATTAAAGAGTTGAAATATGAACAATACTACATCCATCCATGCTAACAGTAAGCCAGCACTGTGCATGAAATTTAGCCTACTATTAAAATCCATTACTGTTACATCATAACACCAGCTCTTAACTTCTGCTGAAGAAATTTAACTACTACACTGACAGTGCTTGCTGGTTTGTTTGGGTTTATTGGTAAGGTTGCCAGTTTTATGATGTCAGTTCAGTGTGCCGTAGTGTTAGATTGCATGTAGGAATATTCATTTTTAGTCTCCTTAATGACATGTAGGACAAAAGATCAAATTGGGAACCTTTTTGTTTAGCAGAGGGTGTTTTTTGAAAATGCTATTCATTTTTGGTGTAAAGAAATCCAGCTTACACCTGGAGGTTATTTACTATCAGATAACTGCTAAAAGTTGGTGTTCACTGGAAAACCTGGGTGTTTACATTTCATAACAATCAGTATTCACACAGTGGATATTCCGAGAGAAGACAAATTGCAGTTATTCAGGAAGTCTCCAACCTCCAAGAAAATATCTCTACTCTCAAAATCTCTGTCATGTAGTTTTGGTGAGACTACAGTTGACTTTCTGGATTGTGGTCAAATGCAACCGCCATTGTTTCTGCTTCTTTAGCTGCCTTCCGTGTCATTTATTACACTCCCTTGAAAGCAGAATGATGGTTTACGGTTAATTGTAAAAGGTTTTCCTGCGGTAAATGAAAGTGCTGCCCTCCACAACCTACTTATTTTGGATGAAACCAACATCTGTTTTTCTGCAACTACAACAGTCTGATTCTAGAAATCTTTGGCATGCCCATCAGTGATGTGGAGATGAAAACAGAGGAGATCTTCTCTCCTTCATAAAAAACACACAGTGCTCTCCGGATGACAAGTGTTTTAGGTTCCAGTCTCAGTCAAGTCTCCGAGCTCCACCATACTGGGCTGATTAAAGATCCTGTCCACTGCAGAGCAACACAAGCTTCAGTGTTGTTTAATTGGTACAGCTCAAGAGCAAAAGTTTGGCACACTCGTGGAATGAATAACGAGCTTCTAAAAACAGCCTTCTCCAAGTTCAGTTAAGTATACCTACTTGGAGCTTGGTGCTCAATTGGAGCTTTGGGTGAGGCTTGAAGGTCAGCAGAGGAAGATGATGAAGGCAGTGTTAACCCTTAGAAGCTGCAGTTATAAGCAGTGCTAACAAAAGAATGTCAGCCGTTCCTTCCGCCAAATTATAGTTCCTTCACGAGTGGCTTGTTGCTACGTCAGAGTAATGAGCTCTGCTCATTCGCTGCACAGCTGGCAGTTCGTTCTACCGGGTCCTTACACTAAATTTTTAAACTGATTTTTACAATTTTTAAAAATCGTCAGCAGCTGTGACAGAACACCTAAACAACCTGGAATTAGCCAAAAATGAACAGAATACCATTCGCCAACCGTCTCATCTTCAGAGTCTGACCAGTCAGACAGAGTCATAAAACTGCCACGATATCACGTTTATCCCAGTTTTGTGAATTTTTGCTAGATCAACATTAATGTTGTTTTGTTCCAGCCAGTCTGTAAAACATCTAACAGCCCATTTTGTGTGGTGAATGGTATTCGGCTCATTTCTGGGTAATTCCAGGTTGTTTAAGCATTGTTCTGTCACAGCTGCCAACTGAAAAACTGCTCAGTGGTATTGACAGTTTCAGAATTTAGTATAGTCTCATCTTCAGAGTCTGACCTAAATGGCCATAGATCAAATGCAATCTCAAAAATACCCATTTTCTGTTTGCAAAGTAAGAAGTGAAAAAGCTCAAATGGCTTGAGCGTCTCCTACATCTGTCAAAGCCGTTGCTTAGCAACAGAGTCTCAGCGGAGTGATACAATGTTTGTGAAAAAAAACTTGCTGTTATGGCAAACTATTAGCAGGGTTAGAGCATTTCTCAACCAATCAGCTTGTGTGGCTGAAACTTACTATCGTATAAAGGCGGATATAAAAACATGTACGTTTTTGTGACATCACAAAAACAATTCAGTCCAAACTCAGTGTTCTGCCAGCTTAGTTTTTGTATATGCGCTGTATGAACCAGATGCTAAACAGTATGTTTACACATTTTGACAATTCTCACACACCATTGTGTTCAAAAGTTTGAGCTGTCCCAATCAAATGACATTTTGTTGATTTTTTTAAGTGAAAATAAGTACAGAGAACACATTTGAATACACAATACTGTTTATTGGTTGAATTGAACATAGGAGGATGAAGAGTGTGCAAAAGTTACAGCTTATTTTCTGTTTGTTGTTTTTTCCTCATTATGTTAAACTTGGCAAATAGGTTGTGGAAACTTTTCAGGAAAAAAATGCCATAAGAAAAAAAACAAAAAGAGCTAAAAGTCATGTCACCAGGGGTGCTCAAACTTTTATACAACTGTATTAAATCAAACCCTTGATTTGCAAAAAGGGGGATATTTGCTTTTCTGATGAGTGGGTCCTGTAAATGTTAATATAATGTACATATACATAGTAATGTATATCAACATAACTTGATCTGGTCTGCGTCTGAGCGAACAAGCCAGGTACCATGCAGTACCATCTCTCTTCACCTTCTGACGTCTGTGTTTAAAGGTGTGGCTTAGAGAGCCAGGAGGGTTTGAAGCATGGACGGCTATCTGTGTACTCATAACAAAAGCCTGCCAAACAAACAATTGGCTCTATGAAGGGAGGTACACCGCAGGAAAAGCTTTCTATGACCAAAAGCGAAAATGATCCTTTGTCATCACAATGGATCTCTCTGATTGTGGACCACAATAATAAAATAATCAGAGACAGAAGCCAACAGATGAGAGCAGAAGTATGAGATAATGAATGCAATTTGTCTGTTGCGAAAGGCACAGTGTCAGTGTCTGTGTGTGTGCTGTGTGCTGCATGTGAGCGTAATGCATTAATGGATGACTATGTAATGTGATGCGAGTGCATGCGTGGAGGGAATGCTGTATGTGTTCTATATTGGTACGCTGGTGGAATATGTAACATGAGTGAGTTGTGGTGAGGTTTCGGTTCAGAGGGTTGTATTGATTTCTAAGCAGAAGTCAGACTGTGTCCATGCAGAGTGTAACATATAAGTCCAAAAACACAAAAAATTTGAAACATGCTTTTGTTGTCTTTCAATTCTTGACGGATGAAAAATAGGACACTGGAAACTTAAAAATGCGTGGTGTTTTTTGCAACTCTGACAGCTGAAGTGTTGGGCTCCACCACCTTTACGAGGCGAGGGGACATTGCCAAGTGGATTCAAAATGAGTGCATTGAAGATAAAACCTTCGCTGACTGGATATCGCCCACATTTCCCTGCAAAGAAGCAGGCGCCTGCCTACGTGAGCAAATATAGTGAGCTGAGTTAAAGCAAATAATTGGATGAAAATATCACCCAGAATACAACAACAACAAAAAAAAGGCACTGAAGCGTAGACAGTGCTTTCATTATCGTCCTCTTCATCATGCAGGTTATAGAGCCCAGCACCCGCTTGTCAAAAAAAAAAAAAAAACTGTCAGTGTTGTGTTTTATTTTCATGACAAAAGGTAAAAACAGAAAACTGGATCATGTAGACCAATTGCTCAGCTCTAAACTTAAAGAACTTTGGTGTTATTATTGCTGTTTTGCTTCACTTTTCAAATGTAATTACGTAATCATTACATAATAAATAACATTTGTAACTGTACATTTCTGGCACTTTTTGTTAAAATAATACAATAAAATGACAAAAATATAAAATATAACAAGGACACAGTGTCACTGATGTGAAGTAATTATTTTTTAAAGTGCCAATAGCACCCCATTGTGGAGAAACATTAGCCTGCTAAACGTGAGTGAGTGAGTGAGTGAGTGAGTGAGTGAGTGAGTGAGTGAGTGAGTGAGTGAGTGAGTGAGTGAGCGAGTGAGTGAGTGAAATTACTCAGTGAAATTATTTCATTTTACTTCTTAGCTTTTGTGTGGCGTTATACGCTAAAAATAATCATAATTTATTCGTACATGGCCATTTTGCAGCCTTCCTGTATTCCTTAGAATCAAACAGGTTGTTTTTTTGTGACTCTGCATTTGAGACTGACAAACAAAAATACAACAGAGCTGATTGGCTGTCCTATGTTGCACCTCCTTAAAAAAGTCATCAGGGCTAAACACTCCTTATAACTTCAGTGTGAAAGGATAGGGCTAAGCTACTGTTAAGGCCACTGCACGCTGCACAGCATCCACAAATTCGAGACCATTGTTTATAATGGATATATGCGCACGAGTGCTGAAACTCAATGGTGATCATTCTGAGCAGTTTCACAATTTCTCAGTGCATCACAGCACACATGTGGTTTGAAATAGACAAAGAAAAAGGCAGCCAGTCTTTTATGTAAACAGGCAAATGCTAATGGTAAGTTACCTCAGTTAACATTACTTTCCTAGACTTTTTCAGCTCGAAAAACAGTTTGTGAAGAGGTACTAAACTGATATCAAGTGTGATAAGTGATACACTTTATTTCATTCAATTTATATGAGTAGAGTGTAAAAATGAACTTGAACCTAGGTTTAATTCACTCTTCCCTCTGGCATTCCAGAGCAGCACTCTGCTACCCAGTCAGCACATTTTTCTCAACTCATTTTTAACCATTCATGGTTTGTTCTGGCCAAAAAAACTGCTTGGTTCTCAGCCCAAATGTGGCCCAAATCTGGCCCAACTACATTGCTGGTTCGTAACATTCACTCCAGAATTGTCCCACAAATGTAGACAAGAGGCAAAACGATATGAAGTATTGGAAATTGTTTTATTTTCTAGTTTTCTGTTTACTTTCCTTTTCTTTAATTCTTATTCATTGTTAAACAGTATTAATGCTGAAGGGTTTAAGAAGCCACCTCCATTTCTGTTCTCATGGTTGGAACAATTACACCAAATGGCTGTACAACACCCCCAATGAGGATGTCCTGGGTCAGAACACAATAAGGTATTTACAACAGGATTCAAATGTCCCACTCTGTTCTGTATGACTCGATTGGGGGTAAGGGGTCAGTGGCATAGCGTAAAAGCGGTGTGTCTGAACTGCTGTTCAGATTGGGGTGAGACTAAGGCATACCAAGTGCTCTCTTTTTAATAAAACCATCATTATTTATGCAAACCCGGCTTTCCTGAATCTCTTCCATAGCAAGATCAAAGATTTACAACAGAAGCTGTCCAGAATCTGGCCCTATTTTGGCCCACATGCCTAGGATTTACCCAGTAGCTAACCAACACTCATATAGGAAAGTCAGAATCGACCCAAAACTGTGCTATCTGGGTGCTTGATGCTGCTTGATGTTACATGATGCTGTGTATAGTGGCCTTTAATAGGCAAACATATGACATTACAATAACAGTGAATTCAAAACAAGGTGTTTCTGCAGCTTAGTTTCCATATATGGAATAGATTGGGGAGTGAATGGTATGTTTTTTACATTTTAGCAATGATTACATACCACATGAAACTCCAGATAGTGAGACACATTTTGTTTTCCATGATAGAGGCCCTTTCAATCCTTTTCATAGGCTCCAGTTTTCTATTTTCTTGTTCTAGGCAAAAAAAAACAAAAATGAAATGGTAATGCATTACATGGACCCATCATGAAGCAGTGTTGCGTGTAGAGTTCATAGCAATTGTGCTAACAAACATGCTGGGCTGAGATTTACGTCTGCATGTCTTTCTCTGTAGGAGTTCAGCATGTACTGTAAGTATGTTAAATACTGTATGGCAAACATCCAGAGAAAGGCTTACAAGAGCAATGCTTTACAAGTTATCATAAATCCATGCAAATAGAGATTTTATAGCAGCATTCTTAGGAGACTCCTCCACCCCCACCTCGCTCGCCCTGCTCTCGTGCTCCGCATTTCAAAGTGTGCTGGAAATTGGATTTGGAGTGAGTATGGCGGTGCATGCAACACCCCATTTCAGTTTTACCACAGCCTGTCTACTGTGCTTCTTTCCTCATCCAGAGTTCAATATATCTAACACAGGTCAAGATACAAAACAAACTTGCCCCGCTGCAATAATGTTCATCTGTGTAATTGTACAGTAGTTATTATTCATTACTAGATTCTGTACTCTCAAATCACTTTTGGGCCCCTAAACAAGAGTGTTAGGGTAGTTACTCAAAAAAGTAATCCAGTACAAATGAATTACTTCTTTCAAACTGTAATGGGATTATTTTACTCATTACTTTCTAGGAAAAGTAATCTTAATACTCGTTACTTCTGCCGTAATCAGAGGTGGACGAAGTACACAAATCATGTACTTGAGTTGAAGTAGAGATACACAAGGTAAAATATCACTCCAGTAAAAGTAGAAGTCCTTACTCTAGACCTCAACTTGAGTAAAAGTACAAAAGTATTTGCCTTCAAATGTACTTAAGTATAAAGTAAAAGTACTAAAAGAGTAATTCTGGCTCTGATGTCCTGTTATCATTTTTGTAACAAGACTCGCTTCATGAACTCATTTCAGGTGAAAGTCCTCCAGCGTCTCTCTTGGTAAACCAGTCTTTTAATAGAACGTAATTAATTAGTGACGCTGGCATCTATTAAAATGATCATAAGCACAAAACACTGAAGGTAAACAGTTTCCATCAGGGAGAACCGAGTGGCTCTGAAATCACTTTTTACACACAAGCAAAGTTTCAGTTTAAGATTACTTTGTAAATTAGTTTCAAGTTGAATAAAAACTGGCTTTAAACTTAGGATCATAAATAAGCTTCCTTTACTGTGTTGATCTGTAGGTCTCTGTACCAATAAATCTGTACCAATTGGAAAGCACAGGGGAAATTTAATAGTCTTTTTAAGTAATTTGTTTGTAAAGACACTCCTGACTTTACTCTTAAGAAGATACAGCCAGTTACACTTCATTACAACTGTAACACGGTCAGTTGACGCAGGTAATGCATATGCATACTTACATACTTTATATATACACCTATACATAAATTATGTAAGTATGCACATTACACACACATATATATATATATATATATATATATATATATATATACAAATTACATTCATCATGAACTATAAACAGTTGTAAAGGACAACAGACATTATGTCAAAGCATTTACAGCATATATATATATATATATATACATATATATATATATATATATATATATATATATATATATAAGAACATTTGTGAGGATTTATGTTCAAAAAATGGCCAAATTGTTTTATTTGTGACCCTTTTCCAGCAATGTTCTCTTTGTTACTGTGCCGAAAGGCATATGAAATGGTATGAGGTCTGTTCTGATTGGCTGTCCTGTATTGTGTCTCATTCAAAAAGCAGTCTGGGCTGAAACATTCCTTATAATGTCTGTGCAAATGGGCAGGACTAAACTGCTCTTAGCTTAAAAGCTGGATATGTAAATGAGTTGTGACATCAAAGAAACAATGGATTCACAACAAGCTGTTTTTTGCAGCTTAGTCTCCATATACAGAGTTTAAGGATTGGGTGAATGGTAGGTTTTGAAACTTTAATAATGTTTACGCATTACCTGAGATATATGAGTAATGTGTGTACAATTATTCACAGTAAGTAAGTAAATGTAAACTGACTACAAGATTTTAACCTGTAATACTGTATTTGTTAGAGGCAAAAGTCATCACATTACTGTAATGTGCTACTTTATACCACGTCACCCCAACATTGCAAAAGATCCCTTTAATGGAGGGTTTTTTTATAGAGGTATTCTAATTTTGTTTTAGCCAAATCGATATCTGTTATCGATAGAGTACAATCAGTCAACACAGTTAATGATTAAGACTCATTTCATTATACTTAGTAAAGGAACAGAGCAGCTCTTGACCCTTGCTGCAGCAACTGCCCATTGACTTCTACTATAAGTGTGAGCTGAGTCAGTGGGTTATCTGTTCACTCTAAGTAGAAATTATTGTCCATGGCAACTGACTGTACTCTATAGACATGGCAGGTAGAGCTCAGGTTGAGTATTCCTATAAAGAACCATCCATTGAAAGATTCTATAGCAAGCCAAAGGCTGTCCTCCTATGGAAATGCTCTAAAAAAGCGAGTGCATAATTAACATAAAAGCTCTGATTTTATGTATAGAGCTTCTCAGTTATAGCCATGCCATGTGACCTGACTTCAATTTATAGGCATTGCTGTGCTACTACAGCCTGCTTTGAAAGATGCCCATAATCCTGGCTGCCCTTGAAGTCGTGTGTACAAATTTGCATTTACCAGAAAACCTCTAAAAACCTCTGAATGAGTGATCCCTGCTGCGGTGCTTAATGCGAGTGTCACCCAGCCTCCCCTGGGTGTGCCTGAGAAATGAGAGGATGAGATTCGATTGGCTCCAGATTAGATGAGTGCCGTGCCGAGATTGGCCGGAAACATCTTTTATAGCAGCTTCTGGCATCATCGGCCTATTGTCTCTGCAAAAAGGCGACGGCCGGTGAGACGCGATAAATTGCGGTCTTGTGGAGGGAGGAAATAGCTGTGTGCTGGGCATTGTTCGAGCCTGGCGGGGAGAGAAGTGTCTGGCAGCTCTGAGGCTCTGAGGTGAAGGTGATGGAAGCTCACAGAGGGAACACATTAGTCAGCTGCTCCTGCAGGAGAGAGAGTGAGAGAGAGAAACAGAGAGAGAGAGAGAGAGCGCAAGAGCGCGCGAGAGAGCGTGAGAGAGAGAGAGAGAGAGAGAGAGAGAGAGAGAGAGAGGGGGGATCTCAGCAGTGCAGGTAAACATGTCAATAAAAAGCAGAGTCAGGGTGGCACGGCAAAATAATAATCTGTCTGAGTCCTTCTAGGCTATGCGTTACACTCTTAGAAAAAAGCTCTCTCTGCTGTAGGGTTCTCTAAGATATTTTGATACCTAGAACATAAAGATCAAGGGATGTGGAAGTATAGGGTTCTCTAAATTCTATACCCTAACTCAAAGGTTTCTCACCATATCACTTCTGTGGCATTTATTTCATCATAATTTGATAGCACACCTTCATGACGAATGAATTCATCTATCCATGCTGTGACCACAAATGCCATTATAAATAAGAACTATAGCAATCCTCCACTTAAGTTGCCACATAACTTGAGTTCACAGCAGAAGCAGACTATGTTGCTGTAGCTTATCTTAACTAGGTTAATGAAGAAATTATACAAAAAAAAGCCTTTAATATATACATCAAATAAATATCATTTGAAATGAATAACAAACTCTAAATGTAGATATTAAATGAAAGTTTAGTTTTACCTAAAGCTGAAGGAGATTTTTGCCAAAATCAAGCTTGTCTAGTCTAGCAACAGTTGCTAGGAAAGAATGCATTTGTGGGGGGAGCATGGATAGGTACTATTATGGTTTCTAGTGTGTTAGCCATGTTGTAGTGTCGTTCAAGTTCAGATCTATAAATCTTTAGGTTGGTTATGGCCCACTCAGTTCACTATTTTGTCATCCGTTCCGAACACAGTGCGTGTGTACCATCTCCATAGCTTGTAGTATAACTTCAAGAATTCCCATCTCACTGTAAAGAACCCAAATTATCCTCTCATGAGGCCACCAGCTGCATTCAGAACAACATTAACCCACAATAAACCTTTTTTTTTAAATGTTTTATTTATCAACTTCAAAAAAGTACAACAAATAAAAGGCAGACTAGCCTAGATATGAATTTACAACCATTCGTCACTGTGTTTGCACACTGTGAAATTAGACCTCTGCATTTAACCCATCCATGCAGTGAAACACCTACATACATGCACACTAGTGAACACACACACTAGGGGGCAGTGAGCAGTGAGCAGACTTGCCTGGAGCAGTGGGTAGCCCTATCCTCGGCACCCGGGGAGCAATTGGGGGTTGTCTTGCTCAAGGGCACTTCTGTCATGGGCTGTCAGCCAAGGGGATCGAACCGGCAACCTTCTGGTCACAGGGCTGGTTCCCTAACTTCCAGCCCACGACTGCATAGTTTGCGTAGTTACCAAGTTAGTTGTACACGCATTTGCCAAGCATGAGGCAACAGTCTAAGACAAAAATAACAGAAGAAATTCACTTTAAAAGAAACCCTTTTAGCAAATCTCTTTGGAGCGTATATCCTCACAATGTCACGTTCTCTCCTCTCCTCTCCTCTCCTCTCCTTTGCCAATGTAGGCACACTGCCTCTTCCACCGCCCCCCCACCAAAAAAGGTCTAATTTGCAGCTAAGTCAAGCGCTGAGCCCTGAACTACATATTACAGGTCACGCTGACCTTCTTTGCACTGAGTAGAGCAAAAGAGCATGACTTTGGAGTGAGAATAGCTGATACAATTCAGTATGCAAACCTTCACAGCACTCATGGGCTACAGCTGCTATTAGAGCTTAATGTCATTCTGAGGCCTGCATACAGTTAAAGGGGAATTCTACCATTTTGTTTTCAGCATAATTCAGTTCCGCATAAATAAACAACCAGTCAGACTACCTTCATGTAAAATCATACATTGCAGAGAAACTTACAGTCTTTGATTTCTTTACATTGAGGGATGGGGGGGTAGGAACCAGAGGTTTACTATTGTTGGTTAACTATCCAAAGCCACCAGTGAACCTACACATGCCCGCTGGGTATGTTTTAGAACACCCACCTTGAATGGATTAAAAAAAACATTCTTAATACTCTCCATCCTCCAAAAGTGTCAAAACTACCGTAAAACAACATCTCAGACGTTTGGCAGCATGTTCATAATCATTCAGCGGAACAACTTTCCACATCAAATTGCTCAAAGTGAACGAATAACAGTTGCACTATACAGAAAGAAAAAGCACAGAAGTTTTTTTTAAAGTTTTTATTACCCGATCTTTATAGAACAAGTAAAAGAAAATGTCCCAACTCAATTATGCTATAAATGTGCTGTAACTGTTTCTGATATAGAGGGATAAGTCTATGGACATTCTGCTTTTTGATTTCTATTTTCGGTTGTTAGTCTCCTTGTGGGGTCTGGTCTGCTCCCCTGTGCCTGACACATTAATTCTAATCAGTGGGCCTTCGATTACCTTGGACAGTTGTGCTCCTTGTGCTACCGTTATTTCGAAAGAAGTAATGAAAAACAATCGAATGAGGTGGCAAAGGCCCGGAACCAGCTCCGTGCAGGGATCATACCGGCCATATGCCCTCCCTAGAGCTTTCATTGCGAAATCTCTCTCTCTCTTTCTCTCTGGTTAGTGCTCAGTGTAGCTGAGAGAGCTGTTGACTTGACTGTGCAATTAAGTTCAGTCAGTGTACTGCAGAGAAAGCTGGGGCATATTTCCCCAGTGGAGTGGTTTTGTCGTCCAGGCCACTGCTGCCAGCTCTTGAGCAAATAGCTTTAAAAGCAACCTTTCCTCAAAACAATGGACTACGACCATCTTGCATGCTTTTCACCATGCTTCCGCTATAAATGCACTGCATAAGACAGAAATAGGCACATACGCACACTCCCCCACAGAGCAGGTGACTGCTTTGCATATCCAGACATGATGTTATGTGCGCATGAGTGGGTTATGGGTTTGTAGTAATCCATAATCACCTCATCTGTTAATGCATACGTGGCTGAAGCGATGGCTTTGATCCAGACATGTCTATGGGCACAATTTCCTGAATGAGTCCTTAATCTGATTTACACCTAAAAGGAGCGAAAAATCACTCTGTGTGAGTACCCGGTGCATGAACACGCGAGTGTGTGCGGATGGAGGACCGGTGACCTCTATCAGAACAGACAGCTGTTATTTTATTTGAGACTGCCTGTTTATGCGGCTTGCTGCTATTGTTTTCTTCCAGAGAGCTCTCTTGAGCAGATGCTTGAGAGCTTCCTGTGAGTGTTTTTAAGACATGGCTTTTCTGAAAGAATTCTCCTTCTTTGAGTCCAACAGTGCCATCAGGTCCTCAGAAGCAGTACTGCAGCCCTGACTGAAGCCACTGTCCCACAGCCTCTCAAACACTGCACAGGTTCCCAGTATGGCAGAGCCAGCCCATTTAGCTCTGTTACGCTGATATAAAGACGGGTGGATTTGTTCACATAGGGGGTGTAGGTGGTCCTCCCTCTCTGCGCTTTTTGACTGAATAGATTTTTTTCTCCTTTACTAATTAATAACACTTGCAGACTATATATTAATCCTGCTAAGTGGACACATTAAGAGTGAATTCAACACTGTAGGTGTTAATTCAACCCCCAGGTCTAGTGGAATGGTGGATACATGTTATGTCTCTCTCTTGTGACTTCATCTAAATGATCTCCTTCTTTGACCATTTTGGCGGGTGAGAAGAGAATTCTACCGAGGTTTCTGCACAAGAACAGTCACTGATCTAAAAAGCTTCTAGAGAGGAATTGTTCGCAGTGGGGGTGATAGGAACCAGACGTCTGAAGAGTTTAATGCCTCTAAAAGCTCTAAAAGGTTGCATGACATAGTTGTGAATAGCTGCATGATTCACTGATTTATCATTTTTGAGACGGTTTGCGCTTAAAACATTTAAAATATTAAAAATATATACATAGCAAAATTCCATTCATTGCGGAGAGATACATGCAGGGCGTTGTGAGGCAAAATAGTTCCATCATCAATATACATACAGAGGACTGAGTTAGATTCACTGGCCATTTAAGAGAGTACGTAAAATGGCTATATTTGCGTCGACGGAGCATTTCACGCGTTTTTTGTGTACATCTCAACGATTGAATAATATATTTAAAAAGAATTTCAAGTAAAAAAATATATATACTAAAGTTCTGAAGGTGGCACATTTACAGATGTGAGCTTGCCAAGCCGTGCGTGGGAAAATCTCTCTCTCTCTCTCTCTCTCTCTCTCTCTCTCTCATCCACTCCTTTTTCCGCTCCGGCGCTAGCAGGCGCTTTGAGAAGCCTTGCCTGAGTGGAAGAAAACCCGCCACCAACGAACAGCGATGAGCCCGCGGCCGCTGCGGTCCGTTCACTCTGAGTAGCGGGGCGTTCGTGTTTGCTTTACCGGTAGCCGAAGTGAGAGGGAGCGGTACAGAGCGGGTCTGTGTCCGCCGTGGCCCTGAGCTAGGGCGCTCGGTCCGGTGCAGCTCGGGGAGTCGCCTCTGTGACAGAGAGGGGAGAGAGAGAGAGAGGGGAGAGAGAGAGGATGCTTACAGACGGCGGGAGGTGAGTAGACTACGGACACGCTCTCCGGGCGAGAAACACACTCTCGGCAAAGAAACATTAGTGAGACTTTAACGTGTTTCGTGCGGGAGCGGAGCCGCCGGTATGAGCTAACGGAGTCGCTCAGGTAGCTAAACGGTCGTCGAAGAGCGTCTGAGGGTCTGAGGACTCGCTGCTCGGGTGTGCGGCGCTCCGGTGAAATAGGACGCTCTGAATGTCGAGGGGGGGCTCAGCGTTTTCATGTGTAAGACACGTTTTTCCTTCATGTGTGTCGACGTTTGAGAAGAATTCGCAGTGTGGTTTCAGTTTTTCTGTCAGAAACGGACGCGACATGGTTCTGCAGTGGAGCGCCACACGAACGCTGCAAGTTTAGAAATCATTCATCGCGAGCAACGCCTCACTGAGAGAGAGAGAGAGAGAGAGAGAGAGAGAGAGAGTGAGAGTGTACAGCCAGGCCACCATTAAGTGGGGGAGAATATGAAGAATACGAGATGTGCTCTTCTGTTTCACACAACAAAGTGTAGCTTAAAAGCTGAGCAGGCTGGTATGGACAGGCTCGAATGAAGTGTTGGTGTAACGTTACCGAGCGTGTCTTTCAGTTCGGCTGGTGTCTCGTTAAAACCTCCGCAGACTGTGTATGTGTTCCGAAAACATAGCCGAGGGGTAAAACGGCTAATTCTGTTAAGCCTGTTCCACAGCGTGGTTCAGTCCCCCTCGAGTCCTTGACATTGTCATTTGGTTTGAGGTAAACCGGGCGGCCGTGGTTGGTTTATGGAGGCGGCTTGTCCTGTGGTGAAGAGCGGCGGTGCCGGTCCTCTTCAGCCCGCTTTATGGAAGCGGCAGCGCGGGGAAATAGCTGATAGATGCTTGCGGTTCCGTTCAGATATTCACTATAGTATCAGTGCTGCTTGGATTGTCATTGTTAGCTCAAAAAATGATGGCAAATTCTTTCTCTCGTGGGTGAAATCAGTTGGACTTCATGTTTTGTAGTTGTCTCCATGGCTGGAGCACAGCAGTGCTTCCCCACTCCAGGCTTCTCACAGTATTGCAAATGTATGGCTTATATTATGTTCTTATAAAACATGCATGATATTGATTTGTGAAGTAAGATATGACTGTCTGTTTGTTGGTCTCCCTGTCTTTGTGGACTGAATGAAACTTAACTGCTTAACTAGCTTGCTGAGTAAATCACTTTTGGACCTGCTGCTGTCTGAGATCTGCCACATGCTGTTCCCATGAACAATCAATACAAAGGAACTCCGTCTGATGTCAATAGCTGAATGGAGTGCCTCTATGTAAATATCATAATTGCTTTCCAGTTAACTGTTCTCAGCACCTCCAGTAGTGTCTGAGTACTGCTCACTGTGGTGCTTCTTTGCTCATTAAAGGGAGGTGTTTTCTGGTTGGCTGACAGTGGACATCTTTGGCATTGAAGTTCATATCGCACAATTCAGGGGATGGGGAAAGGTAGAGAAAAAGGACCTAGGGTGATGGCAGATGCTGCGCATGGCTGCTCAGGATCCTGATTCAAAGTGTGAAGATCTCTGAATGTAGGCTGTTGTAAGCCAACAGTGTTTTGGATTGACCACCTGCTTGTATTTGTTGAGGAATATGAGGAAGCCAACATGGCTAAGTGGCAGCTGCATACAAAGCATGTTCACATGATGTCCCTGCATTCTAGTTCCATTCAGAGGTGGTGGGAGTCCAGCTATTTCTTTACAGGTGGGCTTAATTCAGTTGTAAATTACCAGGGCTTGAGACAAAGCAGCCTGCTGGCATGAACAGCTAGTTCAATGCCCTACCTTTACGCTTCTGTTGAACAAAACCAATGATTAGTGCTTAGATATGTTTTAGGACTCTATTTATGTTTATAGTGTCACAAAATCACTAAAATTTCATGAATTTTGCATTCTTGAAGGGCCCGTGTCTTGGAAACGTGTTTTTCTCTCACTTTTTAAAAAGAAAAGATATTAATGTATCTAAATACTGTTCAAATCTCAAAGTGTACCACTCACTCCCCAGTCCATACCTTCCATATGTGGAAACTCAACTGCAAAAACAGCCATTTCCATCCATCCATCCATCCATCCATCCATTTGCTAAGCTGCTTCTCCGTCAGGGTCGCGTGGGGGGGGGGGGGGGGGGGGGGTTGTGCTGGAGCCTATCTCAGGAGGATACACCCTGGACAGTTCGCCAGTCCATCGCAGGGCAGACAGACAGACAGACACAGACAGTCATTCACACACTCACACCTAGGGGCAATTTAGCATGTCCAATCGGCCTGAATGCATGTCTTTGGACTGTGGGAGGAAACTGGAGAACCAGTATATATTTTATAATGTCAATAAAACCAATGCATTTTAATCAAGGATGCACAAATATAGGAATTGTGGGCCATTGCCAATATCCATTTTTTTCTAAGTAACACATTTTTATTTGCAGTAAAATGAATAAAATAACATTTTAGCGCAGTAGGCCAGCATCACCTTCTGCTTTTCCGGAGTACATTAAATGCTTCGCCAGATATCAGTTTAAAATATCTGTCAAATCTAAACGTCCGTCCGATGCCAGTATCTGTTTTTCAGGAAATCTCCGTTGATACTGATATGATTCTGCATCCCTGATTTACATCATATCCGCCTCTTCCGTCTCCAGTAGTTTAGTCTCATCCATTCACACTGAAGTTATGCAGGGTGTTTTAGCCTGTACTGCTTTTTGAATGAGACACATTACCTGGCAGCCAATCTGAGCAGAGATTGTCAGTCCTAAAGGCACAGTCTTATAAAAAGCCTGTTTAAAATGTAGGATAGAGGCCTTTGCTTTAAAGTAGAATCCTGGCTGATTGCATGCAAACCAGGTAAGGCACAAACTGACACAGACCGAGCATCAAAGCAGACATTGTGCTTGAATGTTTCACCAGCATCTCTATAAGCTCTATAAGGGGGCACAGGGGATTGGTGTGTGGCACGTGGCCTGGTCTGCTGTCTTATGATCATGGGTGACATACAATATGGTGCAGTAATCCCAAACGTGTGAGTCAAAGAACCTTATCCTGCGTGCACTTCTTGCTAGGTAGTTCCCATGTGTGCGTGGCAAACGTTTGTTATGCAGTGGCTTCGTTACTGCTGTGCAGAGCTATGAAGTTCTGAGTGATATAAATTCCTTATTCTATAAACATCTACGCCAGCCGCTTTGTTGTGAAGCCCTCAGGCAAAATATGGTAAAGAGACTCCTGCTCCTGAAGTCATTGTGTTAGGTAGAGTGAGGAAGGGGGTCTTTTAACTCCACTCAAAGCTGCATGCACCCCATAGCTTTGTTTATCCTCGGTGGCCCTCTTTAAATCACAGCAACAGCAGGCGCCCCGCGCTGCATCCGAAAGCAGACATGCACTGCAGCCAGAGGCCTGGAGAGCGACCGGGGCGAGACGCTGAGAGGAGGCTAATTTCAGGATGTTGAGTTTTTCATGGCAGGCGCTGCTGGAGTCCTGCAGAGCCACACCGCTCCCAGAGATCTCTTAGCATCCCCCGTCCCTCGAGCTCAAAGCCCGGGCTTGATGGGAGATGGGTGTGTTTTCTTCAGAGCTGGGAGTTTTATCTTCCCTCGGCTGTTGGCGTTTTAGCTGTCTGCTTCGCTCGGCTTGGAGAAAAAAAAAGAAAGAAAGGAAAAAAAGAAATACATCCTGGAAAAGAAAAGGGGGAGCTGTTGAGCAGGCATGCATGTCGCAAACATGACATTAATGCTTAATTTTAGGGCTGGTGAAAAGGTCTCTTAATACAAAGATCCTTATCTGTGTCTGCATTGATTTTCAGTCTGACCATATTACCGTGTTGCAAAAGGTCACTCCCACTCGCTCCCTGTCCCTTCAAAGCCAAATCACTTACAGTCACATTCTCGCAGAGAGAGAGAGAGAGAGAGAGAGAGGGGGGAAAATAGAGCAGCTTACCGCTAATCTTTAAATGAAATGCATTTCACCCGCCAGAGGAGCCCTGCTGAATAACTATTATTTTATCCATTAGTTTTGCTTAGTTGCCTGAAATTTAAATTGCTGTCTGTAGAGGGAACAGGCCGGCTTCAAATGCCTAAATTAAATTATTAAAATCATGGCTTTTGCAGTGCATTCTCAACATAGGGCTCTCTGTGCACTCTGTCTTGGTTTTGGTGAAGACTGAAGACCTGCACAGGCTTTTTAATTGTCATACATCACACATTTGCTTATTATGGTGGATTGTGTGGCTATTAATCTACTTTCATTATTTGACGTTTAGCTCATGCTTATGGACAGAAGAACAGATCTTGGGGGGATCTGGCATACACTAGACTAGGGCTGCAAGGATTAGTCAAGAAAGTCATGAGTGTCAGTTATAAAAAAAATGTTGACATGGATTTCTGTTGTTGTTGTTTACCTATATCTTCTATAAAAATTAATATTTTTTAATGATCCGTATGCTCATTCAGACAGATTGCGTTAGACTACAGGAAGCACTGGGTCGATACGGCAAATTTGATTTGCATAATATCAGAAAGATACTATGATAAACATAATTCCGCTCATTGTCAGAGCAGAAAAGGTTTATTAGAATGGACACAAAAATGATCAGTTTTTATAGCTCAATTAACATTGAATTTTTCTAAATTCAGTCTTTATCAGTACAAAACCCTTCGGATGTTAGTATTTTAAACATGACCTCATTTAGGATGTTTTGAAGGGAAGATTAATAACTATTCTGTGGAGGTTCTTTAACTGCAAAATGGTTATTCACACTCATTAAAACCTTCTTTCAGAGGTTCTTCAAGCAAGCAAAAGGACCACATCTGTGGCATTGCTCCAAAAGTCCGTTTGCCAGCCTGGTGCTAGCTTGTTTAAACAAAGTACTGAAGTACTGAAAACTGCTTGTAGTATTGCTGTATTGAGAAAGTATTGAAGTTGGATACATGAAACTCTGCTCACCTTCCCACCCACCCCGCAAAAGTATACTGACAGCCACACATGGCCCATTTTAATAATTTTCTAAATAATTCATATTGTATCTGTTTTTACTTATTTATATTTTTGGTTGCAAAGTATACTTAAATGACATTTTGCATGGCATAATACAAGTTACAGTACAGGTACAGTAAAAAAATGGCAGTGGTGTCACTTTGCTTAACCATAAATATGTTGATGATTGACATTTCATGCTTTGTACTGCACTAAATCCAATTAAGCATGACCAATTATGTTCTCTTTTTAATGAAACATGGAGTTGATCAGTGTTTTTAAGTGTTGATGATATATGATATGCGCAAAAATAGGGATGGGTATCAACAACTGGGGCATTCTCATATCTCTGACTACCTTAACCATTTCAAATGCAGAGCGAAGATATTCAAAACTGTGGGCTCACTTTACTGAATATATTGATAATGCAGCTGATTGCAATATATGGAATATATATGATGTTCAGATCAACTGGGTCATTTACGAAGCTTGTTAACTCTGTAAATCAGCATGTATAGTCAAGAGAACAAACAGCCTACAGTGGCTACAGGCTGAAAACAAAAGCACCGGTTAGGTTTTTTCCTTCTCCCAAACTCTGACCTCTACCTGTATTTGATCTCTTTAACCTAAAGTCTCAGTGAAAGTGAAACTAAGGAAGCCAAAATGAAACATTTCTTTTCCCACTGCACCACTTACACCACAGCATGGCTTTGCCACAATAAGTAAGGTTGTAGTTGCGTGTAAAGGGGTAACATCGGCATCGTCAAGGGATGCTTACAAATACTATGCTCTGAAGCCATTCAGCATGTTTGCTTTAGCAAAGTAGCTGCTGCACCTAGGTCTTCAGTGAAGCCTCCCAGTGTTATGACGAATTGTGCTACCCTGTCAGAATGCCCTACCGTATTTTACACAGATTCCTACATAAAACTCTAGGTAGGATATTTTGCTAGCTTAAATCACTTTATCAGAAATGCTGCCAGCATTGGAATTTTGAAGCTGAATTAGTGAAAATCCCAGTAGATCAGCAGTTTCTGAAATACTCAGACCAGCCCGTCTGGCACCAACAACCACGCCACGTTCAAAGTCACTTAAATCCCCTTTCTTCCCCATTCTGATGCTCAGTCTGCACTTCAGCAAGTTGTCTTGCACACCTCTACACGCCTAAATGCATTGAGTTGCAGTCATGTGATTGGCTGATTAGATATTTGTGTTAACAAGTAATTGAACAGATGTACCTAATAAAGTGGCTGGTGGGTGTATATGTGTGTGGGAAACACTGGTACTTGTCATACAGACTGAATGTTGATGGCAAAGTGAGAGGAAATAAAGACCCAGACAGACAGACAGAAGGCAAGACCCAGAATGTCTGTAGTGTGGGAGCTTCTCACCTGCAAAAGTAACAGTTTGATAGAACACAGCAACTGTGAAAGTGAAGAAAGTTACCTGTGTTAGAACACGTCTTCTCCCAGTTGGATTGGTTGATTAATTGGAGGAATTGTTGATAGGCTACTGCATTAACCTGTTATGGTTATTATGGTTAGTTGCAGTCGTAATGTAGACATTAGCATTCATGCTATATGTGTGGTGGAACATGCGGGAGTCTCTACGCTTTTGCCTTGAGTGACACCAGAGGTTCTGTAACGACCACTTAAGCCCCTCAAGCCCTTCTGTGCTCTTTCTGGAACATGTGCGGTTCTTGCCCAGCTCCACTGTGGTAAATGTTAATTAAGATAGAAGGCTTGATGGAATGGGTTTGAAATGTCAGACAGCAACGTGGACAAGGGCAAGGGCCCGATAATGTGGAGTGATTGGTTGTCATGTTGACCTGGAGGGCAGTCGACCTCAGATGCAGCGGGGTCCAGAGGAGCTCAGACAGGCTGGAGCGAGCTAGGCTAATTGCTTTCTACATGTGGGATTGTTATGGGAAAATGCACCCAGCCAATCTAACCGAGTCGTTCAAAAATGTTTCCGTCCCAAAAGTGCATGCCTGCCATGGCTCCAGGCCCTGAAGGCGAGGAACAATGGATACACTTTCAAATAGCAAAACACACACGATGATGATGCCGGGCGATGTGTTTCACTGTGGTATTTCCAGTAGCTGCACTCGTCTGTGTGTGTGTGTGTGCCGCAGTAAGAATGATAAAACTCTGTGTGATCTCTTGCCATTTCTAAAGCTCACTCCTCTCTGTACTGTCAAGCTCCATTATACTGTTACTACTGCATCAGGGAGAAAAACCCAAATGAAAAATCCCTTTCATTGAAATAGTTAAGACTTCGCCTCACAGAAAAAAATACTCTCTCTCTCTTTCTCTCTCTCTCTGTCTCTCTCTCTGTCTGTCGTTTTCTCTCTGTCTTTCTCCCTGTCCTTGCCCCATCTCTGCTGATGGTGATGCTGCCCCTCTTCCTTACTCTCTCTCTGTTTTTCACTATGCATCTCTGCATCTCTCTTTTTGTATTTCTCTCTATCCTTTCTCTCTCTTTCTCTCTCTCTCTCTCTCTCTCTCTCTCTCTTTCTCTGTCTCTCTCTCTCTCTCTCTGTCTCTCTCTCTCTCTCTATCCTGCTGTCTTTTTTGTCTGTTTTTCTCTCTGTCTTTGCTTCGTCTCTCACACATGTATAGGGTCCTTCTTCTCTCTTTTTGTATCTCTCTCTATCCTTCTTTCTCTCTCTTTCTCTCTCTCTCTCTCTCTCTCTCTCTCTCTGTCTGTCTTTGTGTCGTCTCTCTCACACATGTATAGGGTTAGGGTTTGAGGTTAAGAGAGGAGTAGTGCTTAGGAGGAATCCTGTGGAGTGTGTCTGAGTGAAGGGGGCTAGTGTGATCAGTATTCTTCTCAGGGCAGCAGATCGATGGTTGCTCTGCTGCTGCTGTAGCCGAGAGAATGAGGAGGCTACACCCATCATTTTAGGACAGTGTGATTGACATGTGCATGTGCAGTAGATCACAGAAGTTATAAATTACCGAGGGTTGTGCGTGGTTTCGTAGTCAGCATGAGGCTAGTTGGGGGGTCCGGTTGCATTTGAGATCAGTGTAAGTGCATGTGTGTCTGTGAGTATGTGCAGAGGAAAGGAGCTGAGGTAAGCACAGCCTTGCTAACGTGCTCCTTAATTGAATTTGTTTATTTATCTACAGCAGCCATGTTGATTTACGCTGCGTCCTAAATATGTCACCATGACAGCATCAATATTCATTATGTATCAACATCAGACAGGAATAAACATGAGGGGGGTAGGGGGGGGGAGGGCAAAGTGTAATTTGGTCATGCATGCTCCTTGTGCAGGCTCAGCTGGAGATCAGGGTGAGTTCAGCTGACAGAGATGGGTGAGGTTGAAACTCCTCACCCTAGGACTTTGCTCGGTGACAGTTCACTGAGTTTCCGTAGTGACAGCCTCCAGTGACGGAAGCTCATTTAATGCTGAAAACATTTTTCATTTATTGAGTTCTTTCATGCAAACCATAGCAAGGCTCTAAGATTCCCACGTGTGAGCATATCTGAGCTTTTAGCTGAGCCACATTGTTATATTTCAGACAGCTTCAGTTCTTATAGAATAAAACGAGTAAAATCATGTCTCAGCTCTCCTACGTCGGGCAATTCACAGTTCCGATCTTTGTTACTAGATCACAGTTGTGTGGCCAAAATGTTAGCCAGTGTCTACTTCAATAACAGTGACCAGGCATATTTGAATGCAATTGCCAATCCTGCTCCTCCTGACACAGTTGAGTAAAAAGAGAAAAAAAGAGAAACCTTTCTGACTTGGAGGCTGTTTGTAAGTAGGGATGCACCAGTACTACTCTGATACTGATACCTGACCCTTAAATAGCAGCTGATAGTGAGTACTGATACTAATATTGTAGATACTACATAAATGTGTATGCATTAAACCAGATGCACATTTGTGTATTTACCATATATATTTCATATTTACTATTATATAATTAGCTGCGATGGTGATCTGTCCAGGGTGTATCCTGCCTTCCACCCAGTGACTGCTGGGATAGGCTCCAGCTTTCCCTGAGACTCAGAAGGATAAGCGGCTTAAAAGATGTGTGTGCACATTATATAATTAGTAATACGAACTATATTAATAACAACCGAAGTAAATGTAAGAATATTATGGAACAGAGCTCAACAAAATATAGATAAACCTATGATGTGTCCACATAAGCACAAAGGAACTGCTCAGGCTCAACAAAAAAGGTCCTGGATGATGTTCAGCATCCTGATTTCTCTTGTCATTTTCATCCTGTTCACTCATACATCTCTGAGCATCAGACTGGAGTACATATTACAGTCACTCGCGCTGGAAGTAGCCGCAATTTTTTTGCGGATTCATCAAATTGATTGAAGCAACAGGTTGCAGGAAAACGCTGCCACGAGATATAGCTGACAGACGGAAGAGCACCACAGGCAAGGCTACAGGACACACAGGCCTGGCTTGCGGGCTGCTGTGCAAAAGGCTAAACCAAACAAAGCCATAAAGACTTACTTGTACCACTATTAAAAGTCCACAGATATGTGAAAATTGCTGTGTAATGAAATGGTTAAGGTGGAAACAAAGTCATTTACACACTGGTTTGTTGTGAAATGCTTTGTTCTACAGAAACAAGTCAGGATTGTTCGCAGTTGTAGTGAGAGAAAACTGATGTGTGAAGAGATTAATACCTCCAAAAGTTTCTGCATAGAAAGTTATTACATATCGCTGCTGTCGGAACAAAACCTCGTATCTCCAAAATGGCAACTTTTACAGGAGAAAGAAAAAACCTACTTTACTTTTACTTCAATGGAACCAGGCTTTTTTCCAAGTCATGGGCTTTTTCTTTTGGTCCAATCATGAAATTTACACGATATAGAAAACGAGGCTTTCAAATTTTATAAAAAACTGAAAAACGTCAAAAATGGAGACATGGATGGTTTTGTTCCAACAACTGCGACATACAGTAATATTACATATACAATGTAATATTACTTATTACATATAAGGGTTATGAATACATTTCCTGACATTGTTTTATAGAAATTTTGGTCCAAAAAGTTTATCAGTTTAGTTTAATCCTTTCATGGTGTAAGCGTGTTCTGGGGTAAAATAGTGCCCAATTAATTTTTATTAACGTAACGGTTGGGAGCGAGGAGGCGGACGCATACGCTGAGATAAGCGACTTTTACTGCGGGCAAATCCAAAAATCAGGGTCATAATGGTCTGCGGTGCGGTGACTGGCGCGGTGACTGGCGGCGGGTCTGGAGGCGCAGGCTTGCCGCGGGGTGCGGCCACAGGATCAGGCTTGCCACAGGGTGCAGCCACAGGATCAGGAACTCGGGCTGGGGACTGTTACTCCAGTCTGGAGGAACAAACAGAAACGGGACCCTCACGGCCGTTCCCAAGGTTCACTTGAGCTGTAGGCAGCTCGCAGTGGAGCTTGAGGATGAGCTGAGTACCACAGTAAGGGTTATCTGAATGTTCCTGCCGTCTAACCACATCTTGCGCTGCGGGTCGCTCCTCCCTGCAGCATTGCTCAAGACGGGCAGACCAAAGGCGCTTACCTGAGTGCTCGTCGTCCAAACTGAAGACGGGATGGTCCTTTGCCTTCATACGGGACCGACGAAACGCCCGTGTACCCTCAGCACCAGGGGATTCGCTCTCACTGGCTTGGCGGCGTTGGGGCGCGGGTAACTCGGGCTGCGTGGAAACAGCCAGAGTTTTGTCCCAACAGAACAGCTACATTTTAGTGTGTCGCTTACCTGCTGCGTCCTCTGTCGGCTGGTCTTTCTGTAACGGTTGAGAGCGAGGAGGTGGACACATACACTGAGATAAGCGACTTTTATTGTGGGCAAATCCAAAATCGGGGTCATAAGGGTCCAAAGTCAGATGGCCAACACGGAGAGATCTAAAGTCAGACATGACAAAAAGCACAGAAATCCAAAGTACTTCAAACAAACAACACAATCCAATAACACACAGTATAACCAGAACAAAGACCAGCAAAACAAAGGGCAAAGCACAGGGCTTAAATAACACGGTAAACAAGGGACAGGTGGGAAACAGGTGGAGACAGTCAGGGGTGGAGTCATGAAACGAGGGGGCTGGACTAAAAACAAAAACACAAGGGCCAAACCAAAACACAACATGAACACGTGGACAGGACTGGGAGGGGCCAATCATGACAATTAATTTTCCCATCATCAGCATTACATATAAAGTTGTGACAAAGTGTGCTCTTCTTCAACGGGCCTAGCACAGCAGATATTGATGGGCAGCTCCATAATTAAAACCCTAGGTAAGATTGGCTGATAGCTTAAAGCACATTAATCAGTAAAGCCCTCCAGCATTAAGAAACTGAAGGCAGCTTCTTGTTCAAATTTTACTTTTCCGCCTTAAACAGTGCAGCGGTTATTATAACGTTTCAGATGCCAGAATGTAACTGCTACACCATTTAAGGTGGGGCAAGAACACTTCGTATTGAAAGTGCACGTAGATAGACTTTAATGTTCACTCAGATTGTTATGCAAATAACAATAGCAACATAATTTGTAATGAAAAACTCTGTGTTAAATAGAAAACAATGCAGGATAGATGCATCTTCAAATGCTTGGTACCCACTGTATCTGCCAATGTTGATGCATACATTTTAGAAATTGAGAATAGGTCCACCTGCATTGGCTTTATAGAGAAATAATTTGATCAGGTTATAAATGCAGTAGAGCAAAATGCAGATGTTTCAGCACAGTAGTCCAGCACTGTCTAGACATCCTTGCTCTTCTGCAGTAAAATAAATATGTCATCAAATATCGGATTAAAATATTGGTCAAATCTGATAAAAAACCTAAACAGCTTTTTGCTATTTTTAGGCAAATCTATAGCAGTGTGAAGCTGATATACAACATGATCTGCATATTGAAAGAAAACACTCTACATGCTTCGAGAAAATGTTTGACATGATTTACTGCAACTTAAATCCACATATCATTCTGTCATATAAATCGTGCAACTTGATTGGCAGTCGCGTTAGATGGACATATATTGAAGATTTAGTGTAGTGCCATCAGTCTGCTCAAACCTACCGTTTACCGCAGTTATTCTTCACATTGTTGCCCGAATAAGAGGACTCTGTTGACAGAACAGGCCCAATTCACCCCCTGCTGGGTTTGTGACAGCACCATGTTGTGGTAGCCCCAGTGTATGCCTTTTCTTATAAAAAATAATGGCTGTCTGAAGTCTCAACAGAGTCAACAGAGTGTAGCTTTTTTCAACAGCCCTTCAAATACCCATTTCCCCGTCATATGATGACCCCTCAGTCCACTGTCAGAGAGAAGGCCACAATGTGCTAATAGCACTCACACTCACACAGAGACACACAAATTCCCTCTGTCAGTGAGACCTGAATGACTGATAAGAAATTACAGATAATATCCAGGTCCTCTCTAATGGCCACATGCACTTTGCTTTTATTTCAGAGAGCTTTAATGGGCCTTTTCAAACGCCTCTCTGTTCTTTGATTCTTTGCTCTTCACCTGTTCCTAATGTAGACACTCACACTGAACACATTTCACATATGCAGGCCTCTTTTTTATGAGAAACTCTGTTTGGATGCTGGTAAAAAAAAACACCCATTGTGACCATTAATCACATTAAAAGACATTAAGGATTTGAGCTTTCTCTCATCCACGTGACCAGCACAGAGACGGGTCCCACCCTGACACCCGAACTGCGGCTTCTCTGCTAATTCGCTCTGTTTTAATGCTTTTACAAGCCTCTTTCTCTCGCCATTCAGAAGTCCAGTGTGTGTTGCTTTTAATCTGCTTGTTAACAGACATACCCCAGACATTCGCATTCGCCCATTATATGCGGGCCCTTTTTTTTTTGTTGAAGGAACAATGCAGTGGGCTTTTAATACAGTCTTACTGCTCATTTTGAGTGACCCTGGGAGGCTGTTCAAGCATTAGCCTTTAATTAGAGCCTCTGATGCCCAGGCAGGGCTTGAAGGATTAGTCAAGCATGAATATAGGCTTGAACCCCAACCAAACCCCGCTGCTGTATAGAATCACATCACGCCCCAGTGGCCCAACAGATGTGGTCGGATTGCGCTGCGCTGATCTGAATTCTGTTTTCTGTCATCCCACTCAAAAACCGCAGGTATATGGTATGGCTGTATGTGTGTACGGGCTCGGGTTGCTGTTGTTCTAGCTGCTCCTGTATTTCTGCAAGCACCCTGTATGACACATTCCTGAGTCAAGGAGCCTCCAGCCTGGGATCCAGCTCTGTCAGGTGTCCTTTAAGAAAAAATCAATCACATGGGCTTAGAATAGAAGCCTGACAGAGCTGTGTCTAATGGAGAGAGTTGGGGAGAAAGGTGGAGAGCGCATCTGAGTAACGGAGGGGGAAGCATGAGGTCAGGTTACTAGCCAGGAGAGAGCCTATCAAGCGAGGAGGGGTTCAAGAGGAGGAGATGTCTCCGGAAAAAAAAGAAAGAGCAGAGCAGACGTGTAGAATAGAGAGATGTGATGACACACTAACAGATGTTCAAGCTCCACCAGGGAACAGATGTCTAGAGTTCCAGTGGGGATTATTGGTGAAAATTGAGCCAAGAGTAAGTGTGTGCTCATGCGCACGTGTGCTCACGTGTGTATGCGTTTGTGTGTGTGTGTGTGTGTGTGTGTGTGTGTGTGTGTGTGTGTGTGTGTGTGTCCCTAAAGGCCTCTGTAACTTCAAAGAAGTAGTTAAAGATGTGATGGACTTATGGTTCCTTGAAGGAGGAGAACGAGGGAGAGAGAGACAGTGAAAGACAAGGCAGTGCTGCTGTATCAGAGGCTACCTGGAGAGAATCACACAGGGCAGGACAGAGATTAGCAATGTGACAGTAAATTATTGTTATCATCAGGGATGCATCAAAAGTTTCCTTTTTTTTAGTTTTTGGCCGAAACATTGGGCCAGAAAAATCCAAAATATTTAATAGAGCTGCAGAGAAAAATCAGACATCAACAAATCACTTGAATGATAATGAAAACAAACAGTGATTAAAAATGCTGTTTTTGTTTCCTCTCCCACGCTGGTCAGCAGAGATGCATTCAAACATGTTGAACAACAGCAGATTTACAGTGGGGAAAAAATCAGCCACATGAAACTGTGGTATAGTTTCTATGAAGGACATTAGACAAGTGATTTATAATCACTGCTCACATTGTGTATCAAGAGATGAATCAAATTATATTTAAAGTAAATGTATGCTTTTATTCCAAAACAAATAAAACCTAACTAAAGACAGCTTTCTTTCAGTTTTTGGTGAACTCCAAGTTCTGCATGCTCTATATAGGCTTGTTTCATTGGATGTAGAGCAGCTCAGTAAAAAAAAAAAAGTTGAATAAAAATATCGTATTCATAGTTTTTGATGCTATTGTTTAAATGTGGCACTACTGGTGCGTTCTGTCCAATCTAAGCTCAGAAGACATTGTGATACGTATCGCGCATCGTGAATGTTATATTTTCTCCATATCGCCAACCAATGGGAAGAGTAATAAAGATCAATGTTCATATTGGAGTTGTTTCTCTCAAAAAAACACATATTGAGCTGTAGGGTTATGAATCTTGTGTTATTGGAGGAAAAATGGAATAGTTATGTACTGGCCCATAAGGATTTGAATGAAATTGGGGACATTTTTATTGTTGTGACAGAGAGGGCAGCATAAGTAGTCAGGGCACCCGAGCGCCTTTTCTTTGAGTTATCAACTGTGGCGTTTAAAGTAATGAATACAACTGTTTCATCAGCGTTATCAGCCGGGAAAATGCAAGACTCATTCACTGTGGAAATTCAGTTAGCCAATTCCCAGCCATTCTGCTTCAAATTGCATTCTATTAGATAACCATGCTCATTGGACTAATCTCTGTAAATTATTTGAGGACATGGAAGCATTGCAATATAAATACTGCAAATGGGCTTTTTACTGTAAGTAAAATTACAGTGTTCTTTCGCTTTTGGGGAGGGGGTTGTTATCCTTAATTATATGTTAGCAGTGAAATTGAAATGGCATAATCAGAGAATGCCTGCTCTACATGGTGGAATTCTGTATTTATACTCAGTCGTATTTTCCTTCCCTGCCTTTTCACTCAATTCTGTGTTACCCGAAATGCAGAGTATGGTTTTAAATAAACACGTTGCTGGGAGGGAGATGGAGAGTATTGATGAGAGTGCTGGAGGGATTAAAAGAGAAAATGAAATGGTGGTTGACCTTGTCCTTTGCCTGTCTGAGAGATTGCGTTTGCTGTTGCAGATGTGTGCAGTGGGGCTGATGCTGGGATGTTTGGTGGGGAGAGGGGAGAGACGTGCTGTGAAAGTCTGTGTTATGCAGCCTATGTGCTGAAATCCGGACTCAGATGAAACCCTAGACTCCTCAGTTCAGTGAAGAATAATTGTAGACCTTACAATGACTTATGGCGGCATTCATCTAGTCAGTCCACCCACAGACATTTTCAGTCTTCAGAGAAATTCCGCAGCTGAATATAATCAGAGAAACAGAGAAAGAGGAGGACAGAGAGAGAAAGAGGTGAGAGAGGTAGAGGCCCTGTTAGAGGCACTGGCAATCCATCTCAGGCTTCCTCCATTTTGCTCATATATAATAGTAACAGGCCTACACTTCCTTTTTAGACATTTCATTTTTACTTAAAATAACATTCAATGGACTCAGTAAATCGGTGAGGCCAGCATCAGCCATAAAAGAGAAACGACTGAATTAATCACTCCTCCTAATACAATTTCCCCCTGGGCCAAGCCTTTGGCAGATATGCAAATGTAGAATAAATAATTCTGCTCTTTTGCATTTCTCCCAGCTGTTTTTTTGATTGGTGCTTAATAAGGTGCAAAGCGACTTTGCGCAGTAGAGGAGCCAGTGTTCACTTTGGTCTCCTTTTAGAGTACCACCAGCCTGAGCCAGACCACCACACTTAAACATCAGAACAGGCATCTGTGAACCGACACCACGCCCTGTCATCATGATTTAGTCTGGGTACTTAAATACTTTCATGGTATTGGCCAAATTACTTCAGCACTACAGAGTATTGAACATTTCACTAGCTAAGGAGTTCGTGTTAGCATCCTGAGCCAACAGGCATGTTGTGATTACTGAGAAGATGTCTGTATGGCATTCTGTATGCATTATTGATAGCATTTTACAATGTCCAGCCCTAATCATGATCTAATGATGCTGTACCCCTGGTCCACAGATTATAAAAATTTGGACTTTATGGCCTAATGATGAGCATTTTCTATGAAGGCACATTTGCTAAGTCTCATGAAAGAAGAAGCAAAACCATCACAGGCCTTTAGAAAACAGGTGAATGGACAAAAACTTCAAAATGATTTGAAGAATAAACATTATCTACTGTTGCAACAGAGGTTTTGTTCTTCTTTCAAAAGTAGATACTAGTCTTGTATATGGAAATAAACACACACACACACACACACACACATTGTCTAAGCCGCTTCTCCCTCAGGGTCGCGGAGGGGTGCTGGAGCCTATCCCAGCGGTCATTGGGTGGAAGGCAGGATACACCCTGGACAGGTCGCCTGTCTGGAAATAAACATAACAGTCTATTCTGCAGAAGCCAGATAAAAGGAGCTGGATGGCCACCAAAATATTACATAGAACTAGCGTACATCTGCACAGCTTTCTGCCTGTTCCTTTCTCCATAGTGCTAGTTCAAAGCCGTGTCCTGCCTTTGATGAAGTAAAGGCCATGCAGGACTATAGTTGTTTATCTAATGTTGTGACTCTTCAACACTAATGGCAGATTTGCTGTGTGCAGGCTAAGCTGAACTGCACCCACCGTGGGTCACCTTGCCTCTAGTGCTCATGAAAAGAACCAGATCAATTTCCTAAGCAAAAGCCAAAGTTGTGCTGCTGGAGAGGGCCAGGGATTATCACAGACCACTGTCTTCTTTAGCATAACTGAGATGGAGGCGGAGCCTAGGAAAAGGAGTGCGGGAGGACGCAAGGACAGCTTAGACGAGTAATTTTGTCTTTAATTACCCATAATTCCCCCGCGTTTAACGCCTGGCAAATTGTTGTTGCGTTGTTGTTGTTTTCCTCTAGCTCATAATCTTTGATAGTGTGAGGGTCAGCATTCCCTCTTAAGCCTCTTAGCTGAAGGACGCATGAAAAGGTTGTCGAGGAGGCTCTCAGAGGAGACGAGAGAGGAGAATGACCTGCTTTTTGAACATGCAGTCTCAGCTCCCTGAACCCTTCTCCTTCACTCGCTTTCTGCCTAGTCTTCAGTTAGAGCTCAGCGTCTGGTATCAATAACCCCTTCCAGAGCGGTTTATTGGACTAATTAAGGCCTCATCTCTCCCCACCATCCCTCAGAGGGGAAGGATTAGACACCACTGACGGAGAGAGTAGACGCCGCTGGCCTCACCCCGGTCTTGCCAGCCCTGTGAGAGGAGAGGAGGGGAGAGAAGGATGAATCCCGGGCCTGGGAAAGCAAATGGACTGCAGTGATCGATAGCAGTAGGCAGCATTAGAGAAGAACACACACAGGGTTCTGAAGCGCATTGAACTGGCCACTGTCAGACTAAAGCTGGATCTGGTCCTGTGCACATAAAAAGAACATCTTTTCTCAGGATGCATGCTCATTTACAGGATTCTGCATGCAGGGGGGAGGACTAGCCTGAAGTACTGGGTGTAGTGTGACTAACCCCCTTCCACTGCCCCCTGCTCCTATATTACACAAATACATACTTAACCACAGGTTTGACAACGATATGTTGCCCTCATTTGCTAGCAACTGACAGAGCTACTGAAACACTTAGACAGTAAGATATATACTTATATACTTATAGTATGTACATTTGTAGTTTTGTTTTCAGTTTGTCAAACAGCTTTAGAAGTAGTGAGAGAGTTTTATATGGTTATTCAAATTATGCTTTGCTTTAGCTTGTTACATAAAAAGGAGCTTCACTTGTTTTTTATTTTTTTAATCTGCGTAATTCAGTCGGGAAGGTGTGAGCATTGTTGTTTAGAGGGTTTTGGTCTTAAACAGTGCATTATAGAGATATTTACTGTCTCAGATTTCTTTACAGTGGTGCTGATAGGAACCAGATGTCATGTATCTACATTGCAAATATAACCCTTTTATTTATTATCTAAGATTACCAGTGAAATGTAAGGGTCTTTGTCTTAAAACACCCTGCATGAACCTCTCCACCGCAGGTAAATATGTTTGAGACCAAAAACTACTGTATGTCAAACATCAGGCAGCGTATTTGTAACCTTTTCGTGACATAGCATTCTGTAAGCGCGCCGTTAGAGGTATCTAACTCTTTAGACGTCTGGTGCCACTACTACTGTTAACAATTTTGGTTCTGTAAGTTTCTCTAGAATGGCAAATTTCACATCAGCCCACTGTGATTGACTCTGTCTACGTCTTTTTGCTAAAGTTTGCTAAAACTTTATGCTAAAAGTTTGAGAAATTAGTGAAATTTCTCTTTAATGTCACACGTCGCTTTATTTATGACCAAGTATGTGAATCACTTGCACGTATCATTGTGCATTTTAAGTGGGTATAAACAAAGTCTAGTGATTGCCTAGAGGGTACTTGCATATCTCTCAGTGTCTGCATGTGTTTTTGCACTTTGGTAGTTTATCCAAAGGCCCATAATCTATAAAGGTCTCTTAATTGTTTGTGGTGCGTCAGTGTCATTGTTTTTATGCCTGTCACCCTTTTTCCCAGGTCATTAACTGAAACAGCACAAAAGTCTGCAGTCAGCTCAAACTGAGTTACTGATGGAGGCAGCATGATGCGTTTGAGCATACCCCATTTTTTAGCAATTGTTGTCAGAGCATTTCTGACACAGAGATTGAGCTTCAGTATAGCTGTGTGTTCAGCTTGTTCTTTGTATGTGTAGGTATGAAATCTAGCACTGTGTATCAGCCATCAGCTCAGCAAGGTGAGATTTAAACACAGGCAGTTTTGTCCTTTCAGTCAGCTCCTTCTGTAGGAAGAAAGCCTTATTCCTGCTCTCTGTATAACCTCATTCTCTCTCTCTCTCTCTCTCTCTCTCTCTCTCTCTCTCTCTCTCTCTCTCCCTCTCTGTCTCTCTCTCACTGTGTACTTCTTCCTGTGCCTGTCTCTCATGCCCATCTCAGCATGTGGTCTTTTATGGGCTCATATTATAATTTCTCCCCTTTTTCTTTTTTAGAAGGAACGCTTACGAAAAACTGTTTTTCAATTCACTGCATCAGAGAGGATAAATTTTAAATGAGTAAACAGAAGGAACTTTGCCGAGGCAGTTTTATATATCATTCAAGAGCCACTGAATTCTCCAGCCATGAATCAAAAACTGGTTTGTACATCGGCGGTGCTCTTTATATCGTTTTTTCCCCCCTTTTTTCCTCCCTTCTGCTGCTTTGGTGAAGAAGAGAATTTTGTTGTCTGAGTATCGCGTCTCTGGAGGTGAAGAGAAAGATAACTCAAAGCCCTTCTCTCTGGGAATGCAGCCGTTCAGTAAGTGAAAATGATAAGCACATGATGAGCTGTGCTCCGTATTCTGTTTGAATAGTGAATGGGTCATCGAGTTGCCGTAGGAGCTTTCCTTTCTAACAAGATTGAAACTGTAGATCCGGCTCTGTCCTGCTGACCACTGTGGGATTTACTCTCTGGAGGTGTGCCATATGTAATGCTTGTGTCATTTAGGAGTCTGTGCGCTTCAAAGCTTTAAAAGTCCAATGGCTCAGAATCACTCCAGAGCTTCAGCTCTCCTCCACTGTTCAGTAATTCACGCTCATTCTCTCCTGTCATCTTCTCGCTGCTCTGACTTCCTCACACATATAGCCACTTACGGACTATGTGACACACCTGGCTGAGTTGAAGGTGTGTAGTATAAGAAGATTAGTGTGTGCATGCTTATATATTAAAGCATATAAGTGCATATGGTTAGAGATGGGCTATATGGCAAAAATGTACATTAAGATGCTTAAAGGCATTTTCATAAAACATGATGAGCCTGTGCTGGTGGCGGTTAACAATGTAAATGTAGATACAGCTCTCCAAAAAAAGTTGTAAAGGTGAAATTGTTCTAGAAATACAGCTGCTGAGCTGCATTGGTTGAACATGCTCAGGGGTGGGGCAGGGTATGCCTTTGTGGCAGACAGATGCTATGCTTGTACATGAAGCCGACTCTGTAAAGGTGTACGTTTCAGGTGTACTGCTGCAAAAGTTTCACTGAAGTGCAATAATATTATGTTATTTTTTTTCACAAACATTAAGCTTCAAGTTGGGGCAGTCATGGGTGGGAGGTTAGGGATCCAGCCTCTTGACCGGAATGTCGCCGGTTCGAGCCGACAGCCCATGACTGAGGTGTCCTTGAGCAAGACACCTAACCCCCAACCGCTGCGGATTGGGCTGCCCACCGCTCCGGGCAAGTGTGCTCACTGCCCACTAGTGTGTATGTGGTGTTTCACTTCCATGGGTTAAATGCGGAGGTGAAATTTCCCTGTTGTGGGACTAATAAGGGTCACTTAATCTTAATCTTAGTTACATGCTGTTGATTTGTTTGCTCATGCATTCACTTCAGTGTTAGGAACTGTCTCAAAATTACCACAGAAGAAGAAACTCTCCCGACCACCACCTACAACCAATTAGAAGGCCTGGGTTATCCGCTACCTCAGCTGTTTTCCACATGCTGCCCAAAGAAGATGATTTTGTAGCCGGCATAGGCCTGATATAAGACGAGATTTATTTTTTCTGAGCTTTGATAAGTTGGGACAGACAGAAAAGTACCAGTAGAGACAGATATTGAAAATGAAATGAAACAGTGTATTTAAAGATTTTTATTCTGCATTTCACAAGCTAAATCTAATTAAATAGGCCATTTTTTCTCTTTTTAATGACACATGGATCTGGTCACTGTTCTTTAAGTATTTACAATGTCTACAGTATGCTCAGAAAAACATATTGTGACATAATGCAACGTGATTTATCACAATAACAATAAATGTTAAGTATTGCCCACTTTACCTGTGGATGTGTGGGTATGTGTGTGGTCTGAATAACAGTCCAGCCAAACTCATGACTCACTGCCACCCCTCAGCACAGCACCTTTTTATTCATTTATTCAGATAGCATTTGAGAGAGAGAGAGAGAGCGAACAATGAACTTGTGATAGAGAAATATGTGGTATTTAAGGAAAAGAAAAATCGTCACCCACTTTATCTCTTCTATTTTACAGACGATTTCGCTTAGGCTTAATCTGACTTATCAAGAGTGCAAGAATTTAATATTTCACAATGTGATAATCTCTTTTCACACTAATGATGTGCATTTGCTTGACATCATCATTGCTGCATGGCTTGTTTATGTTAACTTTTAAAAGAATTTATATAAAGGTATTCCAAAGATATAATAAATGGGTAGATTTATCTCATATAAACCTGCTATTAATAACGTGCAAGATGGAGATAGGTGCTATCAATGTATGAGAATCCATTTGGAGAAAGGATGTATAGTAACACCCTTCTTACTCCAGAAGATTCACATTTTCATTTCAGACGTACACACGGATCATAGAGCAATCTAATCTACTGTCTACGTTTTCTTTAGCTCAGTTCAGTTTGAATCCACTCAGACTCAGGTGCACACCAATCAACTGATCCTTGGATCCGGTCTGCTTCCAAGTGATTCCGTTTGCTGCTGGTGGGAACACATTTTTATGGTCTGCACCAAACAAGGATGTTCTACTTCAAAGCATACTTTTTCAGTGCACTACTCAACACTACCATCCTCATAATCTGCCTGTTTGAACTATTTTATAGCAGCTTGGGCTGCCGGACTATGGAATGTGCTTATGATAATTTGGGTCAGGCGTCGGCAATGGGTTAAATTCATGTAAATAAACTCCTCGATCACAAAAAAACTGACTTTATCTTTATTGCTTTAATTCTGATACATGCAGACGTTTCATGCAACACAAAGGGTAAAATTATAGATTTTATCAAGGATATTTTTGAGGAATAGACCATCAAGTTCCGGACCATTCCTGACTTATTTTTTCTGCAACGTGAAACAAACTGAACCAAAAAAAAGCCCAGACCCTGGCAAGCGAAAAGAGGTGTGAAAATAGTCTGATAATCTGTCATTCTGCTATGCTTAAGGGCAGTCCTGGGCTGGAGGTGACCGGAAGGTTGCCGGTTCGATCCCCTTGGCTGACAGTCCATGACTGAAGTGCCCTTGAGCAAGGCACCTAACCCCCAATTGCTCCCCGGGCGTCGTGGATAAGGCTGCCCACTGCTCCGGGCAAGTGGGCTCACTGCCCCCTAGTGTGTGTGCTCACTAGTGTGCATGTATGTGGGCGTTTCACTGCACGGATGGGTTAAATGCAGAGGTCTAATTTCACAGTGTGCAAACACAGTGACGAATGGTTGTTAATTCAATTCAGTTCACTTAATAATTGACACTAAAACAAGTAACACAGTGTATGTGCTGGGAATACCTAGATTACTGATGAGTGACAGTCCTGATAACTATAATATACTCAAGTTGAAAGGGTACAACAGTTGTACTGAACAGAAAACCCACCATGTCAGACTAATTCACTGTTCTGTTGGAATGGTTACAACAATAGGCCATAACTAGTCGGCAACTTGGATGCACAATGTTAAAGTTTGCGTGAGGACAGTGCCCCTGCTTCTATAACACTGCATGCACTGTGGGGCCTGGGGAGAGATAACATTTCTTCATTTATTTCACATTGTGCCTACAGTCACAGTGGTTCATATTAAAGTGCTATCTGTCTATCTGTATAAATTTTATAGTTGCAGTGGATTGTTCCCAGGCCTCAAGCTGACTTGGGCCTTTCGGCACTCCCTATGCCCTTAGCAATCAGGAGCCTGCAGTGCGTAATCCATCCCACACCAGTTTTGCAGGATGTCCTAGGTCTTTGTTATGCAGCTTTGTCCATTCTCTTTCTTTTTGTTTCATTGGGTTCTGTAGCTGCTTGTTGTGCATCATAGAATTGTTCTTATGAGTGCTTACAGAGGCAAAGAAGATCAAAAGGGTTTAGGTGGGGGGAATAACAAAACAATCAGGGACATTTATAAGACAGTAAGTGCAATAAACATAAAAGACTGGTGAATAAATGCAGTGTTGTGCTAGTTCTCTCAAAATTGACTCTCGGTCTTATAATTGCAAAGCAACATAACAGCATCTTTTGCCAGGTAAAGGGAGTCATAGTTTTCTGAAGCACTGTCTTAATGTGAAGCCAAGAAAGAATGTTGTTTGCAAAGCTAAGTCGAATGCTAAGTGACTTCATTATTGACTTTGCTAATGGATCCGGTGCAGAATGAGGTGGTTAACAGTGTGAATAATGCTGCTCATAATGGTTTTACCATGAATGCCATTCTGTACCTGTTGGTAGTCACAGCCCCTGCCACGCCACAATGCTTTCCTTCCCCTCTTGTGCCACGTTTCTTTAACACACACTAGATAGAAGGAGGGTGATGATGGCTTTGCTTTAGTAGTTAAAGGAGGCTAAGACAAATTTGTCAGGTTTTTTCTTGGGTAACGCAGCCATATCATTTAGTTTTTATATTCAAGCACACATTTGGTGGTGATTAACAGTGAATTGTTTGACAGTGAATAAATTCAGCATTCGTCTGGTTTGTGTAAAACATATGCAAATGTTTGTGATCTTGCTTAGATTGTATGAAAAACTCACTGGTCCATGATGGAAGACAAAATACCAGAGGCGTACTTTATGAGGACATGGAGTATTTAGATCAGCAATGCATATTTTGACGAATAAAGCATATCATTCCAATATGTTGCTATTTTAGCTATTCTGTGTATATGTTTTTGCTTTGAGTATATTAGACTCCATTAATAATGATAAAACTGCTCATCCTTGAAATACAGTACTGCATAAAAGTAGTAGGTACCTAAGCGCATTGTTGAATACCGCTTATTATTATGAGCAAGTAAATATTTGCTGACCAGTTGAAGAGCTTTTTAACTCTAATTTCTCAAGTGCCTATAACTTTTGCTCAGTAAATATTACAATATCTGCCACTGTTGTAAGTATGTTATGTGCAAGTACATGAAGAATGAACATAATATGATGGTTGAAAATTTAGTTGCACATGTATTTTCATGCATCATCTAAACCGCTTATCCTTCAGGGTCGTGGGGGAGCTGGAGCCTATCCCAGTGCACATTGGGCAGAAGGCAGGAAATACCCTGGTCAGGTCGCCAGGCCATCTGAGGGCACACACACACACACACGCACACACACACATACGCACACTCTCACTCACACCTAAGGGCAATTTAGTAACTCCAGTTGGCATGACTCCATGTCTTTGGACTGTGGGAGGAAACTGGAACACCACATATGTGTGTTATAGAATCTTAGCACAATCACATAGAAGGACTCCAACCCACAATTACGCACAAACATCCTACGTCCCAAGAGTAGGCTGAGTATGATAAAAAACTTCCTGATCCTGCTCTGTGCTATAACTAATTCTGGGACGCTCCATAAATGCAGAGCCAGAATATTGCCCTTTTCTCTTGGGGCTTTATCTATAAAAGTCATTGGGTTTTGCATGTGAATTTTCTTTGCATTATTTATGCCCTATTGAGTGGAAACCATGTTTTGTGTCCTTTTGCTTCAGGAAACACAGATCATTGTCCTTTTTCTTCTGCGAATGCCTAAGCAAGATGGTATGTAGTGTGTGTGTGTGTGTGTGTGTGTGTGGCACCAGTGGACCCTGTTATTCCTCAGGCCTCTGGCACAAATGAGGCGTGTTACATGCATTCATGGGCAGTCTGCCAGCCCATGGACCAGAGCACAGTCAGGGTCATCAGCTATGAGCAGAACGAGTCGAGGTGACCTTTGAGGCAATTATTCTCTTATTTGCCTCACCCTTCATGGCTATTCTGCTTTCACATGTGCCAATTTACCATTTGTGCCAGTTCGCCACGAGGAGGAGAGAGACTGAAGGTCAAAAGCTTGGGAGTCATGGAACAGGAGTGAGAAAAAGATGAGGGGGAGAAAGATGTAGAGCATTATTAGTCCTCGGGCGTGTGTGTTTGTGCGCATGGGGAACAGGCAGGCTTGTCTGAGATATATTGATTATACTGTACATATAAGGTTGTGTATGGTCAGAAACTTCATGATATGTATATAAAAATATATACATATTATATACAATATACAGCTCCTTTTAACGATATGATGCAATTACAAAAACACCGAATTCATTACAGACATTTTTGGGCCAATTTGTACCTTCAGTACAAAACCTAGAGTAATAATGATAAATAAATAACTTTGAGAAGAATGATAATTACTTTTTTATTATCGTTGTATTCCATACGTGTAATTTTTTTCTTTAATTTTTTCTTGAACTTTAAGGGAACCGAAAGTAGCATGATATAAAATTGTAAAACAATATTTTGCGAAGTATCTATATTAGACTAATTAGCTTTAAAATACTTAGTCCTACAGAATTGTACAGATTGTGACGACAAAAATAACATTTTTATCTTCGAACCTAACTGTGTTGTGGTAATGAGGATTTAGTCGCATAATTGGAAAATGTTATTAGAAATCAATTAAATCATTTGGGTTTGTTTTGAATTATTCAGTCATCATTATTTGTATAGGGGTCTTAGCATTTATCTGTTCGTGAGGGTAACCTAGATGTGTGTGAGAGTGTCTGTGGCAAGAAAACGTTCAGCTAACGTGGGCCACAGATGAGATAGATCCCAACTGCCAGCCATTTAGTTTAAGAGGAAAACTTCTACAGACAAATACGCAGTGGCCGAGCACCAATCACAACAAGCAGCAAATTAATAACTCACTACTAACCATGTATGTGAGAGTGAAACTAACTGGAAGGCTCTACATGCCTTAGCAACAGTTAGTAAAGGATAAGGAAAGATATTAACACAGCAGCACATGATAGACTGATGAATGCAGACCTGAACTCTCCTGAACTCAAGAATGAAGAATAGACTGACACCTTCTTCTCCAGCGCAGCCTTAATTAGGAAGCAGAACATCTAAACACAAGAGCATGTTTGCCATGTGCTGCATGTTGTATATGTCTCTCTAATTTGAATGCAGTATCCATTTCACTTGCACATACACACAGTATAAAAGCAGATTAATAAATATCAATACAGCTATTTCAGCTGTTTCCTGGGCCTGTCATTTTCTGGCCCTTCATTTGGTAAAGTGCAGGAATTGATCATACTTCAGTGCTTATCCATGATATATTACAGCGATATTTTCAACACAGCCATAATGGTGCTGCAAGTTGCTGGATCTGTTCTTGTAGAGTTATTGGAAGCTTTAGGGCTGTGCAGTAATGTAGCTACAGGAGGCTTAAATGGGCCTGTAAAAACTCTGTCATGAGCAGTTTGCATTTTGAGGGCCGTTTTTGCTGTTAGCCTCCACTGTAGCGAGTTGATTTGCTTTATTAGTTTAATCTGTAAACATGGCTCACAGGCTAGAATGTTTAACTCCATTTCCCCCGACTGACTAGTGAGCCAAATCTGCACTCCTGCTACTCCACTGACAGGAGACAAAAGCTGTAAGCTTTGCTGTAGATCAGATCCTGTTTGGGGGTTGAGCTTCATTGTGATAAAAAATGTTTATTTTACGGTTTTGAGAAAAAGGTTCAGAAAAAGAGCTTACAGGTTCAGATTTGTGATGGGAAACACACCGTGAGATGTGGCCCTCCATCTCATCCAGTCTTGAATAACATAGAGGATGCATTGTATTTACAGTTAATGATGGTTAGCATAATGGTTGTGAACCAAAATGCTACTAAAAATCCATTGTATAGATTTCACATTTACACCATCGGCATTGTGCTCACAAAATTATTGAAATGTTCAGACTAAATGGATTGATGCATAATTTATGGAGTCACAAGGCTACTAACTGGTAATGGCTAATTAGCATCGAGAGACTCAGAGGCTGCAAATATTTGCTTTCTTGCAGTGATTTGCTGGACCTCTGAAATAATTATACTCTATCAAACTTTTATCAGCAAGGAAAAAATTGTGGATATTTATCTTGGATGTATCCTTTGAAGAATCTTTTTCTGTGATATTCAAATGTGAGTTGAAGTGTATTTTTTTTATTATTTTAAAGGGGAGTTCTCTCAAGTTCAGTATAATTCAGTCATTAAGTTGTAAACAGTAATTCAGAGTGGTTTGATGTGAAATGCTTTATTCTAGAGAAACCTACCAGCTTATACCTGTTCAAAGTGGTGAGGATAGGAACCAGACAGCTGAAGGTTTAAATGCCTTTGATAGCTAACTAAAAAGAAAATTATAATACATGAAGTGTTTGTGAGTATATTGACCAGTGCTTGAGATAATAAAAACATATTTATTAAAATCAATTTACAACAGAGCGTTATAATCAGCGCAAAATAGTAAACCTTTTTTTTTTTCTCAGATTTACCAATGTTTTACCATCATCAACATAACACCTAACAACTTAAAAGGTGTGGAGTTTCACTAGTGGGTTTAGATAGTAAATAAAATGGACATGCAGTCAGGCCAATTGGACATGCTAAATTGCCCCTGCGGGTGAGTGAGTGTGTGAGTGACTGTCTGTGTCTGTCTGTCTGCCTTGCGATGGACTGGCGGCCTGTCCAGGGTGTATCCTGCCTTCCGCCCGATGACCGCTGGGATAGGCTCCAGCACCCACCCGCGACCCTGAGGGAGAAGCAGCTTAGAAAACGGATGGATGGATGGAGTTTTTTGTATTTTAATATTGTGACTGATGGTTCCCATCACATCAACACACTCTGAATGCTTGGAATATCAATGATTAAATTATGTAGAAAAATCAAGTACAATGCACATTTCTTAAGGGATGTGCCAGGATGCAGTTGGGGGTTGATGCCGGGATCTTTTATTTTCCATTTACATATCCAGTGATCTACTTCTTCTTTTGGCTGCTCCCTTTAGGGGTCGCCACAGCGGATCATCTGCCTCCATCTTGCCCTAACCACTGCCTCCTCTACTTTTACACCAACTATCTCCATGTCCACCTTCATTACATCCATAAACCTTCTCTGAGGTGTACCTCTGCTCCTTCTTCCCAGCAGCTCCATCTCCAACATTCTTTGTCCAATATATCCACTATTCCTCCTCAACACATGTCCAAACCATCTCAACCTGGCCTCTCTGGCTTTATCTCCATACTGCTCCACCTTCACTGTCCCTCTGATCTGCTCATTTCTAATCTTGTCCACCCTTGTCACTCCCAACGAAAATCTCAGCATCTTCATCTCCGCCACCTCCACCTCATTTAGATTCAGATTCCTTTATTGATCCCAGGAGGAAATTGCAGTATCCAGTGATTACATATCCAGTGATGGCGATGCATAAACATTTATAAAATGTAGAAAGTGGCTTTTAGTCTACCTGGATACTAATGATTCCATCACTAAGTACCATCTAAAGTTCTGAAGCTTCACTTTTTTCAGTATATTTCCATCTCAGACATGGTGCTGATACTAAACCTGCCTTTCTGCTCAAGAGTGAAAAATCTAAAAAATGCAGAACATTTAGCAGGTGGTTTAACCTTTGCCTGTGTGTGTGTGTGTGTGTGTGTGTGTGTGTGTGTGTGTGTGTGTGTGTGTGTGTGTGTGTGTGTGTGTTTGTTTATAATTAGCTGTAAATCCTGGGCAGGCCCACAGACTGGGCTCCTGCTAGATTTTAGAGAGCTCTGCTTCACTGCAGGGCTTTTCAGCTCGTCTAATTAGACTGCACTCTCTTCTTTGAATATTGCAGTTTTATGTTTTATTAGAATATAAACTGCCCTGGAGTACATGAAAACATACTTCTCTGAGGCCACACTTCCGATGTTATTTTTACAGTGTTGGATCAAGTTTGTCCATAGCTTTTATGTATCCAGTTTACCCAGATTTATACTTTCCTTCTAAGTGTGCGAGTGTGTTTAATGGGCTTACCAATGGCTAAGTGTGTGTTTAATAAGCGTTAGTGCATTGAGGTGTGAGTGTACTGGTTTGACCTGTGAGGAGGGAGCTCTGTGGTCTGTTTGTGTGCGTAGAGTTCAGATTGTATATGAAGCAGCTGGTCTTTGTTGGAATTCCACACCTTGTCGCACGGAGCGGCGCCAGTCTGTGGATTAAAGTCTGTCCCATCTGTCCAGCGTCAGCTACGATTTAAACTGCTTCACATCATGCTCTGCTAGCCCAGTCCACTAGGCCCAGATCTCAATCACAGTGACACCCGCGGTCACCTTTATGCCAGCTTCAGCAGGTACTGAACACGGGTATCACAAGAGTTTAGCGTGCCACTGTGAGCCCAACTGAACCGCAAGAGCAATAATAATACTTTATTTATGAAATGCCGTCTAACATAACTGGTGCTCCAGAGTGCTTTGTTAGACAGTATATGATGAAGGAGTCATTAGGTTTTTTGTTCACAAGAAGTCATTAAGATATTAAAGCATGCCCACTGATCTAATTTTAATGGATGAGTTTCTTCCATTTGGAAAGAGAGCCATATACTCCACTTGTCTTGTAACAAAACAGACAAGCTTCTTTTTCCAACTTCTTTTCATGCCTGATGGTGGGTTTCTCTTCATCCCTTATGGTGGGCCCTTGAAAAAGATGAAGTATGTAAACGACAGCAGCAAAAAGCAATGCAAATGCTAGCATGATGACATAAGTGATTATCAGAGCAGTCTTTTTAGCAGTGTATATTCTTTATTGCACGTGAAAAATGTAGAAAGACACCTATTTTTTGGTTTAATACTTGCTTTGTTTGGAATTCAGACATTCGGCAACCACATTTCACAAGAAAAACAACATCCGGTTTACTTCACTGGAGATGTTAGGCTCTTCTGAGAACATTCTGCTCATATCTGTGGTCTGTGGAACGTTGCACCTGGCAGAATTTTCTGTCATAGCTCCATCGAAAACAATGGAATATCCAGTTTGCTATTGTCTTCTGCCAACATGTGAATGCTGCAATAAAACGAAACAGGCTGCTTAAGGCTGATATATGTAAATGACCTCTGTTCTGCTTGGCTGTCCTGTAATGCGCCTCGTTGAAAAAGCAACCCTGGCTGAAACAGTCCTTATAACTTCCGTGTAAATGGGAAGAGCTAAACTACTGTAGGTGAATAAAGCATTGAAATGTACTGGGCCTCACTCACCAATATCTTCCTAAGTTTTTTGTTAAATTTATTCTTGAGAAAGGGCCTAAGAACATGTCTCATGTCAGATTGATAGTCTGTTCTTTGTCCTCTTAAGTGTGTAGATTCAGTTCTTACCATAGAACAAATTCCAAAGACGAAAAGGTGGATGATAGCATCTTGGTGAAAAGTGCATAAGTGGGTTTTAAGTAGAAATTTCAATATTTAGAAATGCAATATTTATGCTGCTTAGTTTCCAAATATAGACCATAGACTGCAGAGTAAATTATACGTTTTGAAAACTTTGACCGTGTTTTCTATGCTACATTAAGCAATTTTAATTCCTAGAAGTGAGGAAAATAAGGTTTTATGTAATATGGGTCCTTTTAAACTGGAGGCTGCTGTAAAACAGCTGATCCAACTCATAAGGGGTTTGATAATTAGCTGATGAGCTTGGTCTGGTTAAAGCAGGGTAATTTTCCAGTGCTGGGGTCCTCTAGGCTTGCGCTCAGTACTCCTGCTCTGTGCTATTTTTATGCTTTAAAGGTTAGTATTAGACAGTCTCAAGTATAATAGAACAGCACTAATTGATGTAGGCAGGTCTTAGACCATATTGAGACTTGGAGATGATTAAAACCTTAGAATCACTCAAATGCATGAGCAACTGGTGCCTCTGAAAAGAAGAGAATGGACATGTCTCATAAGCCATCATTTGTCACTTTACTCTCAAAGAAACTTCCATCCTTCCTGTTTTCTTTTTTTTTTCAAAATCAAGTAAAATAAGAATGGATTCTGTCTAGTGTTGAGTCCCAAAGCTAGAAAGGTGCAGGAGTTAAATAACATTTGGTGATGAAATGACGGAGAGATAATGGAGGGTGGGTGTTAAAATTAATTTGTCAGTCTTGCTCTGACTGCACATGAGCACTGCATGTGATTATGAAATGGAGTTTCAAAGCGATGCAAATGGAGAAGGACGTGGAACAGGAGCAGGATTAGGCCGTGTGAGCAGTGCTGGTGAGACTGCCATGGCTTACGTTCTTAACTCTCAGCTCTAATAGCAGTGACAGCAGTCTTAGACGGATTCCACTACAGATCACAGGTATTTAGCTACAGTGTTTAAAAGGGATTGTGACTTGTGTATTCTGACAGGTGGTGCAGTTTTTTGTTTGTTTGTTTTCTTTGGATTACCAGAAACAACATGCTTTGCTACAGACATTTTCATCTGTCATTTTTGGGGCTGAATGTTGTTGTTTATATACCAGCCAACAGTTTTTTTAGCATCAATGAATGTAAATTTACAGTATGTCAGTACATTCCACCTGTGTTCAGTGTAGGGGTGGACGATATGACAAAAATGTAGTGTCACAATCACAATACTTCGAGACATATTACACAATGTGTGTCACAATATTCAGTTTTTCTGAGGTTTGGACAGTTGGAACAGGCAAAAAAGTGACAGTGGCACCACGTTAAAAGGGGCAGTTCCATGGAAAACTGAAATTTCCTTTTTTTTCATAAAAGTCTGAGTAGTATGTAAACGCTGTTAAACATTAAAAAAGGTTTGACTCTTAAGTCTATATAGTCTATACATGGAAACCAGGTGCAAAAGCAGGTCATTTTGAATTTACTGTTTCTGTAATGTCACAAAAACCACCACATTTATATATACACACATACACCTACAGCGGTTTAGTCATGCCCAATCACACTGAAGTTATGAGAAGTGTTTCAGCCCAGGCTCCTTTTTTGGACAGCCAGTCAGAACTGGACAAAATTTCCATGAATCAGTCTTAAAAGCACAATAACAAAAACAGCCTGTTTAATTCTAAGGGATAATCACGAATTATGACATATTTGGTTCATGAACCCCTTCAAATGTCAAAAGTGTACCTCAGAGACGAAAATTAGAATAGAAAAAAATGAAAGATATGGACCTTTCAGAAATGTCATTTAAATACAGTGACTTTTGTTCAATGTTTCACACACTCAGTTCAGGAGCAAATACGCTGTCTTTCTAATGCAACATGCCAGTCTCCTGAACTACTGACAGTATCCAAGATATGAAATATGATCAGAAAACAAGAACATAGTGTGACGCAGTTTGTCAAGATGATGATAAATATTGTCATATTGCTGACTCCTCTTAATTTAGTGCTACTGTCAGTGATAATTAAAAGCTCAAGTGCCTCCTGGCCGTTGCCCTCAGCTAGTCTCACCTCAGCCAAACCTTGACTAATCTCAACCTACTTCTACCTAAAAATGCCAGCAACATTAGATTTCTGTTTTTGGCATTTTGAAGCGACTCTTCCAGTGATTGTATGTGATCACTCACTCTATAAGCAGCTCATTAACGCATTCTGTAGCAAGCTTACAAGTTTTGTTATGGGAAGCTGGCAGTTGCAGCATCGGTAGGAGAAAGAAATTGATGAGGGGACCTTTTAATTTGCTCTTGGGGATTTTTGGACAAGTGGCCTACAGTTATCTTCAAAAGACAGAGCCCCCACTGGGAGGCATGTATAAGTGGGAGGCATAGCTTGTGCGAGTCTATGTGAGGTTGCAGTCACCTCCTCACACTCTCTGAAGTGATCTGTATTCTTCAAAACATGATTTTAGTGATGGGAGCTACATGTACTTGGCCGTTAAGGCAGTGTGAGCTGAATTCAGCTAGATGAATCCCCACAGTCTCTTCCATGGTCAGGTGACTGCTGTAGTAGGAGTTTTCTTCTACTAACAGAGACATATTTTTCTCCACTAGCGCTGTTTGTCTTTAATTATTCAAATCCACTCTTTCCCTTTTCCAGGTCCTCTCCCTCTCTACCATTCTCGTCCTCTTCTTTTTCTCCTGTCTAAGCTGAGTTGATGCAGATGGTCTGTGCCACAGCTGTTAGTCCATACCTGCAGCCTGACACTGCATGAATTGGATTACTCTCTGAGAAATGCTGATAATACCACCGGCACCTGCCCTGTTCTACAATGCCGTCATTTCATATTAGCAAATGTGCATCCAGTGATTAGTGTGGAGCAGGGCTGTGGTTTTAGAGATAAAGCTGCAGAGGTGCATGGTGAGGACACAAGTGTAATCATGGTATACAGTGCTAGTAACGTCTGTTCAGCTGTTCATCTACATTTCAGCTTTAGAGCAAGTCATGAATATACTGCCTTGGTGATGCGATGCACTCGTTCTTAAAAATCTCCACTCCATCCACAAATAGGAGCCTCTGTGTGCAAAAGGCCTTTGAAGTTAAGCTTGGGAGGGACACAAGGCAGAATCCAAATATGTCAGCTCTCGCTATTATGCAAGCACACACACATACCTTTCTGTGGCAGCTCTGCTCTTGTTCTTGTCTGCTCAGTCTTCATACATATTGCATTGAAATACTTGTACTTGTATCTTGGTCAAGTAATTTCATGAATCTTATATCTGACATTTTGTTGTTTCTGAGTAGTAGGATATTAATAGGACTAGGATATTAGATAGGACCTCTTGCAGTTTGAAAATCACACACTTTTAAATTGTCTTTTTGATATAAAAACAATTAATGTTTCTGCCTTATGTGCTATTCTGCTTTTTAATAAATAGGAGAAAGGAAACAATATATTTTCAAAACTCTTAAGTATGATTTCACAAAATAAGATAGCTTTCATCAAATGAGTCAGAAGACCATTACTAGTTACAATACAATTAATGAGCATTAAAACCATATTAACAACGTTGAAAATGAACAGTATATTTACCTAGTTTAAACGGAATACCCTTCTAAAATTCTCTCTTTCTTTCTCTCTCTCTCTGTGCAGGTAACCGGTAGGATGGTGGCAGGGGAAGCAAGTGGGCACAGCTACCTGGTGGCGTGCTGGCAGCCCATCCTAATTTTGATGCTGGGCACTGTGCTGTCTGGCTCGACCACTGGCTGCCCATCCCGCTGCGAGTGTAATGCCCAGGAGCGCTCCGTTGTGTGCCACCGTAAAAAGCTGATGTCGGTTCCCGAGGGGATCCCATCCGAGACACGGTTTCTAGACCTCAGCAAGAACCGCATCAAAACTATCAACCCTGAGGAATTCTCTGGCTTTCCCAACTTGGAAGAGCTGGAACTGAATGAAAACACCATCTCCACCATTGAGCCTGGAGCCTTTAACAACCTGTATGGCCTACGGACTCTTGGGCTGCGCAGCAACAAGCTGAAGCTTATCCAGCTGGGCGTTTTCACAGGCCTCAGTAACCTCACCAGGCTGGACATCAGTGAGAATAAGATAGTTATTCTGTTGGACTACATGTTCCAGGATCTGTATAACCTGCGCTCTCTGGAAGTGGGTGATAATGACCTGGTATTTATATCCCACCGAGCATTCCATGGCCTCAGCAGCCTGGAGCACCTGACTCTGGAGAAGTGCAACCTGACCTCTGTTCCCACGGAGGCCTTTACTCACCTGCACAGCCTAAACACCCTGCGTCTGCGCAACCTCAACATCAACAGCATCAGAGACTACTCCTTCAAACGCCTCTACCGACTCAAAGTTCTGGAGATTGCCAACTGGCCATATCTGGATACTATGACCACCAACTGCTTGTATGGGTTGAATCTTACATCCCTAACCATTGCCAGTTCAAATCTGACTTCGATTCCGTATGTGGCCCTTCGGCACCTTGTTTACCTACGATTTCTGAACATGTCCTACAACCCCATTATTATCATTGAGGGCAACAAGCTACATGACCTGCTCAGACTTCAAGAGTTGCACCTGGTGGGCGGTAGGCTGGCAATGATTGAGCCGTACTCTTTTAGAGGACTCAACTATCTGAAGGTCCTGAATGTGTCTGGGAATTCCTTGACCACTCTGGAGGAATCAGTCTTCCACTCAGTGGGGAACCTGGAGACCCTTGTGCTGTATGATAACCCTCTGGCATGTGACTGTAGGCTTCTCTGGATCTTCCGCCGCCGCTGGAGGCTCAATTTCAACCGGCAGCAGCCCACATGTGCCTCACCCGAGTTTGTACAGGGTAAGGAGTTCAAGGATTTCCCAGACATCTTGCAGCCAAATTACTTTACGTGTCGCAAGTCCAGGATCCGGGAACGCAAGGCACAGCAGAGGTTTGTGGACGAGGGAACTACGGTCCAGTTCGTGTGCCAGGCTGATGGAGATCCAGCGCCAGTCATCATGTGGCTTTCTCCGCAGAAACAGTTCATTACTACGAAAACGATAGGAAGGCTTACTGTGTTTCCTGATGGTACTCTAGAGGTTCGCTATGCTCAGATCCAGGACAACGGCACCTACGTGTGCATTGCAAGTAATGCAGGTGGAAATGACACTGCTCTTGCTCATCTCCACGTCCACAGCTACTCTCCCGACTGGCCCAACCAACCCAACAAAACCTTTGCTTTCATCTCCAACCAGCCCAATGACAGTGGAGCTAATGGGACAAAAGAAACAGTCCCTTTCCCCTTCGACATCAAGACCCTTATCATTGCCACCACCATGGGCTTCATCTCCTTCCTTGGTGTGGTATTATTCTGCCTGGTGCTGCTGTTTTTGTGGAGCAGGGGTAAAGGTAACACCAAACACAACATCGAGATTGAGTATGTACCACGGAAATCAGACGCAGGGATAAGCAGCAGTACTGCTGATGCTCCTCGCAAGTTTAACATGAAAATGATTTAATCCAATCAGGCCGTTCGAAAGACCCTGTAAACACAGAACGATAGTAAAAACAAGAGATCCCCTCCCTGACTAGCCTCTGGATCCTGGGACTTTCTCACAGAGGAAGTGCGCGTGTTTCATTCCTCTCCATTCTAAAGATGGATATGTGGCACAAAAGTTCTTCGTTTTTGTTTGATGTTGAAATTAAGAGGGGAGAAAAGATACCTGTGATGGCATTTTCTGCTTGGCCTTCAGGGACCATTTCTTTGAAAGAGAATTTTGTTGTAAGACATTCAAGTTCCAGTGGATTTTTATGGGCAAAAGGATACCTATAAAAGACTAAAACTGAACCCTTCTCAATGTTCGTGTCAAAATACAAAAGACAGACCATCGTCCTCCTTCGCTGTCCTTTTGCCTGCATAATCTGTTTTTGTATGATTTCTTTTTAATATCCAAACTGAAATAGTTTTATGAAACAGCAAAAGAAGACATTTCTGGGTTGATAAGCACATTAACCAGTGCAGTGCTGTATGGAAAATACCATATGTTGCGGACCATTACTGCCATATAGTTGACCTTTCCATGGCCACACACTGTGGCTGATGCTAGTTATAGCAAACACTGGTTTCTCAAACTGGATAACATGGTAGTTAGACTTTGCACTCAGCTTTTTTTTTACTACAGCAACTTGTTTTTCTGGAGAACAACTGGATTGTTCCGGTTGAGAATTTAGTTGTTGTTCTCATTCCCCTTCATTTACATTCTGACTAGCATTGGTGCTTGCATTATGAAGTAGAAACTGAATCAAGTTTGACATTTTTTTGTGTAAAAACACAAATATTTAGTCCTTTGGCTCCACATACACTTCATCTTTATTCCGTCAATGCGTTTTTCCTTGTAAGGATCTGGTTGTGGATAGGTCTATTCAGCATAAGGATTTGACAGTGGTCACATTACATTTGTCTTATTGTATCTCTGAAAGTGTCTAGAAACTAATCCTTCAATGCTGATTCTGAATATTCAGCTATTTGTGGGTCTAACAGAAAGCAAAGAGATGCTCGAGAGAGCCACATTGTAGTAGTTATTTTGTTCCTGCTGTTTAGTTCCTTTCAGCTTTGACTTTTGACACATTAGCCGGAAAACTCTGATGTAGACTAATATGGTGTGTATGACTAACGTCAATTCATAAGGGCATAGAGTGTTTTAGTGCTGTGTTATCTCAATGTGAACAGAAATATGGAAGTGTAAGGAATGCAGTAACTGCAGCTGTATTGTGGGCTTTGTTTATGCCATTATATGTTTGTGTAACCCATCACCCCCTGCTTCATACCTATGGATTAAAAGCTTTATAGTTTTATAATGTCATTGTACATCATTGACTTGTCCATGTAGCAGTGAATGAGTGGTGATTCCTCACAAACTCAAGAAAAAAAGAAAATGTTAATGTGCTTGACAACCCTGACATGTTTAAATGCTGCCTCTAACGATTAAAAAAATGGTCCAGAAAAAGTTTTTTTTCTCTCTTTTTAGAAGAAATCTCCCTCTAATATTATCCAAATAAACATTCCTAAAACAGTCCCAAACAAGTTTGTTTAATTTGACTGAGATACAGTGAACAATCTAACTATATTAACCTTGGTAGCACAGCTGGTTAAAGATAATGGTGTTGTTGCTGGCTTTCCAGGACAGTATATGTGTGAAATCCTTACCCGAGTAAAGCCCTTCGTGTGTGGGTATAGGAGCTTTGAGGATGTGAGGGGGATACAGCCAGGCTCTTTATAAAGATTGACTGTGAGCTGGGTATTGGTTTATGGGTTAAGTGGGTTATGCTGGAGTAATTGTTTTGTAGTGCTGATGGGGTCTACAGATGGTGGAGGAGGACAGATGGTTTCAGCCATAGTGATCTGCTTTAGAGCAAATCCCCCTTACACACAGGAGCGCGGCGCTCACGCTCTCCTCCTAATGCTCTTTCTGTTTTACACCTCCAAACCTGCTACCGCGCTCGTCCCGCAGCCGCTCCTTCAGTTCTGAGAAGACAAGAAAGACTGTGTCGAACAACGTGGTCCATGACATTCTATTTTATTGGGAAAAAAAAAAAATGATCTAAAACGATGAAAAAAATATGTTCAAATTGTTCTGTGCAATAAAGGTAATATGCAGATTTCTTTTTTTCTTTTTTTTTTTCTTTTTTTTAATTAACACAATTTTATTGATGTTGAATTGTTGAAAATATGGTATGTTGTATTAAACAATCTATGGAGTTTTTTATAAAATATCACAAGGTGTATCTTGATTGAACTTCTCAGCTAATGAGTACTGAGATCATCGCTTTTCGACAGATATGTTAAAGATAAAACTTGTCCTTCCTGGTGATCTTCTGTTAACTGAACAGATAAATAAAGACACCTTAAAGCAGCGGTCACCTGCCTTGGCCCTGGAAATCTACCTTCCTGCAGATTCACAGTCACACCTGCTCCAGATAATTAACATCTTTAGAATTAAGGCCTTGACCGGCTAGATCAGATACTTTAGTATTAAGAAAGGAGACGAGGCAATATTTCACATGCAAGTGGGAACTAAACTCTGCAGGAAGGTAGATCTCCAGGAGGAGATCTAGGTGGAGAGTTTAATGACCACTGCCTTAAAGGAATATTCTGGAGTTTTTCGCCTTGATCACCGTGTGTGACGTCTGCAGCATACAGTATGGGCAGTACTTCCAACATTTCCTTGTACTTAGCAAAAAGAGCTGAAAACCTGTAGACTCAAAACTCACTATGAATGGAAGCCAATGGAAAGCTTCTGAACTTTGTGAAATACATGACTATATATCACAAAATTAAAACTTTATTTTGATTAATTACACTTTAAAATACAAGTCTTTGGATGAGATAAGATCCAAACAACACAGTAAGAAATGAATTCCAGTTGCTTCCTTTTTTCTGAGGTTTCTATGTGCAATCAGGCCTGTGACAACTTGCGCAGTCCACTACACCAGCAACAAATGACCACAAATTCTTCCCTCTAGAAAATCAATCACATGTCTGAAAGAGCAAGATTTACTAAACATTTATTCACAACATTCAGCATATTCTAGTATGATTCTTGGGCCCAATCCCATTTGTTATTTTTACCCTTGTTTTTGAGTGTCACATTGCCCCTTGGAACTGAGTTACTACAAGTAGTGGTTGAAGCTGTCCCTACAAAATGGGATCCTCAAATAATAAAAGAACACAATTATCTGGCTGCTAGGAGTGCTCTGTATGCCACCCTGCCGGTCTGCCGTGAGAGTTCAGCAACCTCACTGCTGGGCTTTAGTTAAATTTAGGGCAATATCTGCTTTCAAAGAACGGGGGTGTGATCATTTTTTATTATCTCCCACCCCTACTTTTTTGATGATATGGAGCTGTCAGCTATTCACCGGCTTCTTTTTGTTCCACCTTAAATGGAGGAACAGTTACATTCTGGCGCTGCAGGCATCAGAACGACTGCACTGTTTAAGGGGGACCTGGAAATTTAGTTAGCTAGCTACAAACACATCAGCATTATGCCTGTTAAAAAGAAAAGGACCGTAATACATTGAAATTACACCAAACTATGATAATACAATGGTGATTGTAAGTTTTAACAGAGAAAATAGTCACATTTGTGGGTTTATCTGCTTGTGCAGTCATCTTGCTGGTTTTACTTTTTTTCTCATAACACTGTTTGGAGTGTTCCTCTGAAAAACCTCCATTTGGAGGTCCATGTGGCCCTAAAACTTGACCCTACCACTCTAACTCAACAAAAATCAGGACGCCCTAGACATGGACGCACAAAATGTGGGGCTAAGGGCCAAGTGGTCAGGGTGAGGGTAGAAATGGGATTAGGGCTTGTTTTATCGAACACAAATTTATCATTACCTTGGTCATAAGTGGTACAACACAAAGACTATGGTAGAGGTTGAAAAACACTGAAGTGTTCTTTAAAGCCGACCTTTTAATGTTTCTGCATAAGTAAAGGTTAAGATAAAAGCTCTCAAGTCGCTGAGAGTGGTTTGGTCTGAAGCACTCCATTCCTTGTGATGGGAACCAGATGTCTAAAGAGTTTAATGCCTCTAAAAGCTCCCTCACAAAAAGTTGTTCA